>NW_006763134.1:4977-7258 GCF_000264905.1 Stereum hirsutum FP-91666 SS1
ATCCGTCCAGGACGGAACTGCGCATGTGTAGCGCGCTGTGCATGAAAATTCCACGATGCTTAAATACGTTGGCTATTCTCCCGGATTTACCCGACGGACTCCTCGCTCCCTCGTATTCCGTCCCGAACGGATTGCGCCTTGCACGCATTACCCTGTGGCGTGCCCTTCTTTGACTCGCCGCTGCCTGTCCCTCCAAAAAGTGGCCTGCTTAACCTGCACCACGAGTTTTATTGCGTTCACTGCATATTCCGTCATGGACGGATTATGGCCTTCGCTGAATATGATCCAGAGAACCTCAAATTCTTACAGCCATTGGGGAATGCAGCACCGGTACTGCCACGTTCTGCTGGCGATATTCAGCTGTCGTGCATCTCTCTTCGCCTTCGCTCTTGTCCGCGGCCCGGTAGGACTAACCCTAATTCGAGGTTAGGTCTCCACCTAGGGTTTACTATGTAAAAGTTTTCCTAGGATCGGTGAAAAGTGCTCATAACCTAACCTCCAATAAATCAAGTTTGACACTTGTATGCCTGTACTGTAATATATTTTGAGGCAGGGAACTGAAGTACCCCTAGTGCCACACCCCTGAAAATACTTTTTTGGTCATTCTAAATCTGAGCAAAGCTGATAAAGGTGTTTAGGAACGAAGTTATGACTATTCTGAGGCAGTATATGTATATATGATGATGTGTATCTGTTTCAGAAAAATGCAGGAGCAGGAAGGAGGTGGGCCACACCTGGGCCACACAAAAAGCGAACTTTGTTCAGACTTTTAGGAGGGACAGTACATAGTAGCAGTTCTACACTGATATCTATCTCATATTAGTGTATCAAAACATACATAATATAAAGTATCCTACTGCCAGAGCAAGAGCAGGAGCAGGAGCAGGGCAGAGGAGTTGGGCCACATTTGGGCCACACAAAACAGCTAATTTTTCGAAATGTATGCAGGGCTTTTAAGGCAGGATACTTATGTTCAAGATTTGCTCTGTGCATGCTCATAAAACTTATTATGTTCTACTGGTATGCTCAAAATGAAGTGTAAGAGGAAGGGAGCAGGGTAAGAGCAGGGGCAGGCCGCAGGGAGCAGGGAGAATTCCAGTAGTAGCCAGTGCCACATCCCAATTAGGGTGAAACCCTAGGATAAGGCAAGAAAAGGAAGGCCAAATCAATAATCAATAAAGTAGTAATCCAAAAGCGGACGGTATGCAATAGAAGCATTGAAGCCACATTATAATGTGATCCCATGAGAATAGCGCCTGAGAAGCAGCCAGAGGTTCTGGCTCACATTACAATGTCAGTGCACGGAGATCCCGGCTCACATTGTAATGTTTCTACATGTACGCCTGCAGAAACCGCAACCCGTAGAGAACGCTCATTGGAATAAACACCTGCGCCATCTGTGTCGCCATAGGCGATTGCTCACGCATAGACCACTGTGATCCGCAACAGGGCATCCACGTGCAGTAGAAAATGGCAAGGCATGAGAAAGAGCGTACCTTCAGAGCCCAAGCCCGCGATCCCTTCTCTGCTCCAGACAGTTCTCATGCCGTGTTCTCAAGGATCACCGCCTCGTGAGGATAAGGCCTTGTCTTGAGCGGGAGCTCGAGGTACATCTCCATGCCGGAGAGAAGGACACCCATGAAGTCTTTGGAGAAAAGGGTGCGTCGGATGACGTTACCGAAGAGACGTAGACGTAGCGCGAGCAAATCGATGAGGGCGATCCTGTAGGTGTTCGTCGGCAGAGGTGCGTCGCCATCCTTGGGAGCACCAGATGATGTAGCCTGTTTATAAAGAGTGCCTGTAGTAAGACTGGGACTCTATACAGAGAGCCCATCATCTTACTGGCCCATGGTAATAAGGGCTCTTTATTAAAGAGCAGTGGTGCTGGTGGGTATTCTGGCTGGAAAAATGGGCGAAAAAATAGGCAAAAAATGCGTGAAAAAATAGGTGGGTAGGTATGGGGTGTGGCCCCGGGGTAGGGGGTGGTTTGGGGATGGGTAGGGGATGGGGTAAGGGGTAGGATAGGGTAGGAAAATGGGGGGTAATTGTGCAGTAGGGCTAGGATAGCTGGATGCAGGGTATGGGGAGGATGTATGGGGCTAGGTATGGGCTCTGGAGCTAGGGTAGATACATAGAGGAATAGGGATAGAATGATGGGCGATAAAAATACGGAAAAATACGGAAATAATAGTAGGAATGCTAGGATTGGTATATCAGGTACTGTGGGGGTGGATTGGTAGGGGAAATGGGGTGAGTCTGGGGGTGTTTTGGTAACTTTGTG
>NW_006763134.1:10833-14613 GCF_000264905.1 Stereum hirsutum FP-91666 SS1
CCGCGTTCCGCTTCACCTTGAAAACCCATCTACTACCTATCGCTTTCGCTCCCCTTGGTAACTCGACCAGCTCAAACGTCCCATTCTCCACCAACGACTGAATCTCGCTCAAAGCCGCTTCCCACCACTTCTGCCTCTCCTTCGGCTCCTGTTTCATCGCCTCCTTAAACGATCTAGGCTCTCCATCGTGTGACATCGTCTTCAGCGCATGGGCAAACTCGCAGGCCTGATCGAGGGTGAGATACTCCGTCCCCATAAAGTCCAATCCGGTCGAAACCAGCGCAGAGTCGTAGGCATCGCTATCTTCATCCTCCGACTCCAAGATAGGATCCGGAATCCGAGTTTCTCTCCAAGTGGGAGTATCCGGAGTCGCTGCCAAAGGATCAGGGCTATCGTCACCTATAAGTGGCCTATCCACCCGAGGAGGCGTCTGGAATCGAGGAGTAGGAAGACGAAGAGGATCCGGAGATAGCGAGCGAGGTGGGACGGAAGGAGTGCGATGAGGAGGACGATCGTTGCGTTGCTGAATGGCGTTCTCATTGAGAGACTTGTCTGGACGAGTAGAACGGCCTGGATTGCGTCTAGGAGGAGGAGATGGTGATCGTTCTGGAGTGGGAGATGGAGAGAGCGATGAATGGGGCGAAGGGGTACGAGGATGTGGCGGTGGCACGTGATGAGGGGGCTGAGGAGGGGCTAAGTCGACGTGCTGCGGAGCTAGGGGAGGTGGCGGATTAATAAACTCGCCAGAGGCGTCCAATTCTCCCTCCTGATCCGTCACCTCTACCAAAGAAGGACCAGGAGTATCACTGGGAGATAAATCGTCGACCAGATTAATAGCCAGAGTGGAGTTACCAGGGAAGAAGCGTTCATCGAACACAGCATGAGAGCTAATGACGATCCTACGCTCAACCGGGTCCCAAAACTGCCACGCCTTCACCCCATTTCCATACCCAACGAAGATACACTTGCGAGTATGCGAAGTGAACGGCTTCCGCTTCTCCTTCCTAACGAGCACATAGGCGAGGCAACCGAAGACGCGGAAGTAGGAAACATCGGGTTTCTTCTTCTTCCAAGCGACGTAGGGAATGCCGCCATTGAGAGCAGAGGTAGGTGTGCGATTGGAGACATGGATATAGGCGGAGACAGCGAGATCCCAGAACGAAGGAGGGAGCTTAGCTTCGATAAGCATCGCTGTAGTAGCAAGAGCCATGTCGAGATTCGCCTTCTCCGCTACGCCGTTTTGATGGGGTTCGTTAGGCTCGGTATGCTGGCGAAGAATCCCTTCCTCTGCACAATACGCATCCCAATCCTTCCCAATATACTCTCCTCCCTTATCGTCCCTCAACATCTTAATCTTCCTCCCTAGCGCCTTCTCTGCATACGCCTTGAACACTCTGAAAGCCCCAAAAGCCTCACTCTTCTTCCTCAAGAACTGAACCGCCTTGAAACGTCCAGCATCGTCGATAAACGTGACCCAGTAGCGATACCCGTTGCGGGTGGGAGGGAGGGGACCCTTGAGATCGCTATGGATGAGATCGAGAGGGTGAGAGCGACGAGTAGCGGTCTTTGGAACGTTATGACGACGTTGCTTCCCAGAGAGATAAGGCTCACAGATAGGATCGGGCGTAGAGGAGGAAGAAATGGTAAGACCGTCAACGAGCTTGAGGGTATGCATGCGTTTAACGGCGTCGTAGTTGGTATGAGAGAAACGGCGGTGCCAGAGAGAGAGATCGAGTGGCAAAGTAGAAGATAAACGAGCATGATGAACTCCGAAGGAGGAAGTACGCCCATTGAGATAGCCGATGTTGCCATCGACGATAGAAGCGGTAAAAAGCAGCTCTCCAGCTCGCTTGAAAGCGACGTCACGCCCGACGATATGAAGCTCATAGCCCTTGCTCACAGAGAGATGGAACAACGATAATATATTCGAGGCGAGCTTGGGAACGTGCAGGACGTCATGGAACACTACAGGACGCAACTCTCTACCACTGACAATAGGAACGAACTCGATAGACCCCATCCCCTGAGAATAGATGACTGAATCGTCGGCCAAACGAACGGGCACGACGTGGGGAGAGTACGAGCAGAACCAATGGCGATGAGGGGTCATGTGTGAAGAGGCGCCTGTGTCTGTGTTCCAGTCAGTGGCTGCACGAGAACGGAGCCAAGCGGGGCGAGCTGATGATGAAAGAGCACTTGCATGACCGGCTTTCTCCTCCTTGGGAGTCTCTCCCGAACCAGCCGACGGCGTAGAAGCCCCTCCTTGGGCTTCATTCGCGTTCGCGCCCTTCCCTCTACCTCTACCACGACCCCCACGCTTCCCTTGGCCTCCAGAATGCGATGACGACGACGTAGACGATCCAGACGACATCTGCTTGGCCAATGACGACGCAGACTTCATCTCGGGACAATCACGAACGATGTGGGAGGGAGAGTCGCAGAAGTAGCAAAGGGGCTTGAGAGCGGCGGCCATAGCGAGCTCAGGAGTGTCTTCATTCTGCAGGGCACGACGTTTGCGGGATTGCTCCTCATTGGAGAAGGCTTGGGTGACGTTGTCGAGGGAGAGGTCGTCGGAGAGGGTAAGGAAGGTGACGAAGTTGTTGTAATCGGACGGGAGGGCCTTGATGAGTGTCATGGACGATAATTCGGAGTCGAGGTCGTCAAGGGAGAACTTGGCAGGGCGGCGCTCTTTGATATGGGAGATGTAGAGGTCGACGCGAGCAACGAGGTCGGAGAGGGACTCTCCCTCTTGGAGACGAGTGGAGAAGAGTTCGGAATAAGCGTCGAATCGCGTACCAGTCTTCTTCTGCACAAAGACACTCTCTAACTTCTCCCACATCGCCTTCGGATCTCCCTTCTCCTTCCTGATATGCGCCTTCTGGTTCTCCTCAACCAGCAACCAAATCTCCCCACTAGCCTTTGCCTTCCTCTGATTCCACTCCCTCATCTCCTTCGCTTCGGACGCGGTCATGGCCGAGGCGTTAGGAGGGGTAGGAGCGATGTCAGTGCCATCTACTTGGCCCCAAACACCCTTAGAACCGAGGACGGCTTCAGCATTGTCGACCCAGGAGCTGTAGTTGTGGCGATTGAGCTTGTCAACGGCGCGTTTGTCGTCGGACATGATGCCGGATAGGATAGCAAAGGAATGGAGGTGATAGCGATGAAGGGGAGGCGAAACGAAGCTAATCGATGAAGAGGCGATTTTCGTCCAAAGGAAGAGATGGAGACGTCGATAAGAGGCGCAAAATGAGTCCGATCGATAAGAGGGCGAATGCAGCGAGTAGATATCGATGACGACGAGTCTAGCGCAAAGAGAGAGAAGCAGAGAACTCGTTCTGAGGCGAGTAGAGAGAGATCTGAGTCTCAGAGATCAATTAGGAGCTAAGCAGAACGTTCTGAGGCGATTTAAAGCGCAGGGCCCATAACCTGTGAAGCGCAGACAATCGAGCACTCGAAGAAACGACTGTGAGAAGCGTCACTGTCAATGATATTTCCCTCACAAAGTAATAGAAAAAGAAAGAGACGAAATCTATAGTAAGACTCACCTGTGAGAAGCGTCACTGTCAATGATAAAGAGACAAGGACGCTTCCCACAAGTTAAAAGGACGCGCTCCGGCGCTTACCGGTCTACTATACAGTTGGAAAACTACCTGCCTAAACGGGACGCAGAGGCGCGGAACCGAGGCGCGGAATCCGGCCCCCTGCGGCCCGCTGGCTGGCGAAATAACTAAAGTCATAACTCTGCAGTAAGTGGTCCTATCAGTCCCGGAAAAATTGCTA
>NW_006763134.1:14851-31296 GCF_000264905.1 Stereum hirsutum FP-91666 SS1
CTCAGAGATCAATTAGGAGCTAAGCAGAACGTTCTGAGGCGATTTAAAGCGCAGGGCCCATAACCTGTGAAGCGCAGACAATCGAGCACTCGAAGAAACGACTGTGAGAAGCGTCACTGTCAATGATATTTCCCTCACAAAGTAATAGAAAAAGAAAGAGACGAAATCTATAGTAAGACTCACCTGTGAGAAGCGTCACTGTCAATGATAAAGAGACAAGGACGCTTCCCACAAGTTAAAAGGACGCGCTCCGGCGCTTACCGGTCTACTATACAGTTGGAAAACTACCTGCCTAAACGGGACGCAGAGGCGCGGAACCGAGGCGCGGAATCCGGCCCCCTGCGGCCCGCTGGCTGGCGAAATAACTAAAGTCATAACTCTGCAGTAAGTGGTCCTATCAGTCCCGGAAAAATTGCTAAAATATCAGGGAAATTACCTCTGTCTCGTCGTAATACTCCGGACAGGGGGGACGACGATGAGATGCGCTGCGTTGGGGATGTTTCTGTCGGTACTCTTGGGCCACTTTCTGTCTTCTGCACGAGGAATGAGTGACTAGTTTATGAGTGAAAACTGATCACTTACTAAAAGCACCCGGAAAGTGGCCCTTCTTCGTGTAAAACTCCCGATACCACGTCAAGAGCATGATGACGCCGATGGTTTGAATTGTCTTGCCAATCCCGACCTCATCCAAGACAGCGACCGGTTTGCCGTCGAACGCCATCTCGATCATGGCCAGCATTGCAACCAGTTGGTGCCACCGCGGCGTGAGCACGACGCCATTCTTTTCGTCTTTGAACCACTCCACGTGATCGGCCGGATTGCGCCGAGCTTCGCTGTTGTCGTAGCGGGAATTCATGAATGGGAGCACGCCGTCGTGACCGATTAGGGATTTCTTGTCGATTCTGAGACGCACTTTGACCTCTTCTGTATTGAGGTTGGCGTAGGCCTCGGAGCCGGATTGCCAGTCAGAGATGTCGTTGGGCGAGAGGTCGGATAATCGCAGGATCTCTGCGTAGTCGTCGTCATTGTTGCCGCCAGCTCGAAGGATCGCCTCATGCGTCAACAATGTGATCCGGGCAGTGTCGCTCTCGCGAGCGAGCGTGCTGACGGCCTTCCGGAGAGCAGGAACTAGTTTTTTTCCTGCGGAACGGTCAACAAGGGTGGCGCCTGCATAATTCATAACCACTTACGATTGCAGCCCTCTGGTATCTCGAAGTCTTCGTCGATCGCACCTCAGAGGTTCAATAGAAGCTGCTTACCCTCCTCCAGGGTTTTCCGTGACTTGTCACCCTGGAAGACCTCCATCATGGCCTGGACGTCGGTCAAGGAGTTCAGAAGCCGGACAGCTTGAGCTGTTGTGAGGCTACCAGCGGACGCGATCGCGTCTAGGCGGCAATGTTAGTGATTGGTGCAGCTAGTCACACGGAGACAAGTGGACTCTAACCTTGCAACGCGTTCTTGTTCGCTTCAATCAAGGCAGGTATCTTCTTTCGCTTGTTTGCGTATGACGATTGCCACGTCTGATAGGCGCACTTGGCAATAAGGCTTGAGAAGATCTCAAAAGCCGCTTTTGGGAGAGAGGGGTTCTTGGAGTCGGGCCCACCGAGAACGAGCGCTAAACGTGTCATGGTGTTACCGAGATTGACAGCGCTGTACCCCTTGAGGCGCTAACCTCCATGTAGTCTATGGCATGACCACCCACATGTGATCGTATTCTTCTGTTATTCTCCTGTCTTGCACATCTCTTTGTCATTCATCTGTAGTACCCTGCTTAATTCAACTTTATTCATCCACTGGTGCGAAAACCTTGAGAGGTGTAAGAAAAAACAAACAAATAAACAAATAAACATTGACAACACTGGTACATGATTAACATATGAAGAACATGAGCGCAATCAAGGGGACTTTGAAAGATGAGGGGCATTATCCAATCCCTCCTCCGTTGCCATCTTCCTCACCCACTTCCTTTGACGCTCTCTACACCTCCATGGAGGAGTATCTAGAATGCATGATTGAACAGGTTATAAAGGTGTGAACCAAGGCAAATCATTTGAACCGTAACGAATATGTATTTAATGTATTCCAGCGTATTTTTCATTACTCCTGATGATTGCAGTACTCCGCTCTAGCCTCACATTCATAATGGACTTGGTACATTTTGCGTGCTCGCGTGACAAGGTATGGTCTCATGGGCACCGTCAGAGCCTATAGTGAGAAGCTCTTGGATGATCAAGATATGTGGTTGGGTGCTGCACTATGGTATCATGTGCACGTCTGCGATCCCAGGACAAATGGGCGGGGTATCTGTGCAATGTTCATCCTCACTGCGGAACATCCTGAGATGTTTTCAGATCTAATAAGCATGAATGGGGAACATGTAAGCGGTGCAGTAGTAGATAATCCCGGTGGACCCAATTCAATTCAGCCCACCCTCCTTTGTTAGGTGCACGTGTCTGGTCTGGGATGAATTGGCTTTAAAGACTCCTTCAGGATCTCTGCATCCAGCACCAGGTCATTATGTGAGTCAATTGGATCAACAACAAGTCATGCATCGTTCAAGTTCAGGCAATGGTGAACTGGCCTCCCCTGGTCGTCCTCCAGACGCACCTCAAGAGACCAAAGGTAGTCTGTTTCCGTATGCGCAAGACTGTGGCGGACACACTTGTGGGGCTACTGTGGCACGGTTCGGAGTTTTCCAGATTTAGGGCACGTTCAAAAGCCCATTTAAAAAATATGAACCTACTTGAAGACACACCAGAACTGGCAGCCGGCTCACAGTGTCAGAGTCCTTGCCCACTTCAGCCAGAATCCATGCCTTCAGCATTGGAAAGCCGTGAAGCATCTCTTCGCTATCTCAAGGGCTCATCCACTTATTCCCCCACTTTCACCTCCACTTCCTCCACCGAGCTCCTCCACACCTGTACCGACGCCAATCATGCAGGGAATCTGGACTCTGGACGATCCGCTTCGTCAAGGTGGGCACTGGCGCGATTTGCTGCCAATCTCGCGTTCAATCTATGGTTCTCTCTACCACAGACGCTGAATACGTCGCTGCAACCACTGCTGGCCAAGAGAAGGATTCCTCTTCCTTTGCAACCCGCTCACTTCCTTTGGTTATTCACTCGACTCTCCTTCCACCGGACTTCAGAGGGAATTTTCCTCCACGGGGATGTCATGGAAAATCCAAAAATCCACAAGATTTGCGCCAGGATGTTCCGATCGAGATTGAATGCCTTTATCCGCCGAGTAAGCTCCAAAAACAGGTGAGTTCAGATACAAAACTCGCAATGCTGAGCACGCCCAAAAATAGCTCTCCTCTTTCATAACCGTTCCTCTCATTCTCCTCCTGGTATGACATCAGTAAGTGACGACGTGATCCGTGCACAACCTCTGCACCGCTCTACATAAAGAGTGCCGCCCCGCCGTCATCCCCCACTGCCTTCCTCACACTGCCTTCCTCCCTCCCTCCATATCGCACCCTTCCTCCCTCTGCGCCTCCCTCCATTTCCGGCATTCCTCAAGGCTTATCACTCGACATCTCTGTTACAAGGTATGCGTCAGCCACAGCTGTTCTGTTCAGACTCAGGGTGGCCAACACCAAGAGGCGTGAGGGATGTTTATTAGAGAGTTTACTTTAGTGATGGTGTTCTCTCAAGGTGTGTCTTGCCCGCATTGGATGATATGCTCAACTGACAGTTTTTGCTTCGAGCCAGCTATGAACTGTATGTACGTGCTCTGCCTCTCCTCTCGTCATCGCTTTCATTCGCGCCTTATGCTGTCTTTGCTCAGATACCACTTCCGCTCAGACTTCAAAGGCCATAAAGATACGCTGCATGTGTTTCTCTAGTGTGTTTCACATCACTAACTAGCATACATCTAGGCCTTCGTATACTTTCATCCCCCCAGCCGACATCCATGCTCACGAAACCTTGGTCTTTGCGCGGTTTTTGTGGTTCTTGGGTCATATGGGCTATAGTAGCTTACAGCTAGGAGAATGTCTAGTTGAAGCATTGTATATGCACGTCGAGAGCCTCCGTAGCTGTAGATTCTGTTGGTACAAGTCACATGCATAAGCCGTTGAATACAATACAATCACACCATCTCTTTTCGCGCAGAATGAATGTCTGAAGAATATCATGTTTCATTATATCGCGGTCTAGAACCCCAGTACATTCGTCCGGGGAACCCGCGGAATCGGCGCTGAGGATATTTCCAGAGACATTTTGTGGATAAGTCGTATATCTGCAGAATATGCTCGGCGGGAAATGAGCCTGAAGTCCGGTGTTCTACCCTCTACATCGACAATCATTTCTGCGCTTCAAGTGATGAAATATCTGGAGCATCATGTGCGGATGACACATCTGAATTTGCGGTTCTATCCGTTGAGAGATGAGGTGGAGAGCAGGCCACGATCCGGGGTGGATCATATAGCGACGGATGAGATAGATCCCTGCTGATCTTTTGATTAAACCGCTCACTGGGGGTTAAAGTGCAGACATTCGCAGAGATGATGAAGCTTAGGGATGAAGCTTCGGGCCTTGATGGGAGGGAGGATTTTAACCAAACTTTTGGGGCTCATAGGGCCACTTACTGCAGTCATGACTTGTGGTTGTTCAGCAAGGTGTCATCGAATCTCCATCATCCAGATCATACTCGTCATGTATATATGACCTGCAGCCAAGCACAGGTGTCTTGTATGACAAGATTTTGTATCTCTCTTGGTTCTGTTCAATGATCATGATTGCTGGTTGGACGTGGTTGTGACTATACACAAAACTAATGTCTAGACGAGTAGCGATCGGAAAGTGGGCCAAGGGTCCAGCAGTGTTGATCTAAGGAATAGAGCGCATCTGCAGGTCGTCTTCATACGACCGAGGCGCCACGGACATTGAAAGGCGAATTGCAAGTATAAACCGGATGTGGTCAGAAAGCTTGAAGCGATCAAGGAGGGCTAGAATTGTCCGGAGTATTATGACGAGATGGAGGGAGCTTTCCTGTATTCAAGCTATTTTTCCGGGACTAATAGGACAAATTGCCTCTGAACGTTCTGCTTAGCTCCTATTTGATCCCACTCTACTCGCCTCAACACCACTCGCCTCAACACCACTCGCCTCAACACGTCCATTCCTACACCACCCTATCCGTCATTATGTCCGATGACAAAAGAGAATCAGAAGGCGCATATTAGGAAGGAGAAGGAAGATCCAAAGGCGATGTGGGAGAAGTTGGCTGGGCTCGATGTGCAGAAGAAGACTGGGACCGCGATTCGACGTTTATTCCGGACTCTTCTCCACTCGTATCCAAGAATGCGAGTGGCTCTCCGACCTCGTTGCTCGTGTCAATCTTTACATCTCCCATATCAGAGAGCCCCCCCCCCCCGCAAAGTCCACCCTTGACGACCTTGACTCCGAATTATCGTCCATGGCACTCATCAAGGCCCTACCTTCCGACTACAACAACTTCGTCACCTTCCTCTAAACGACAACCTATCCCTCGACAGTGTGTTACCCAAGCCTCCTCTAATGAGGAGCAATCTCGCAAACGTAGTGCCGTGCAGAATGATGATACTCCTGAGCTTGCCATGGTCGCTGCTCTCAAGGTCGTGGTGGTAGAGGTGGAGGAAGTGGAGCAAACGCGAATGAAGCCCAAGGAGGGGCTTCTACGCCGTCGTCTAGATGCACTCTCTCATCTTTGGCTCGCCCCGCTTGGCCCGTCCTCGTGCGGCTACTGACTTGAACACAGACACAGGCGCCTCCTCAAATATGACCCTTCATGATCGTTGGTGCTCGTACTCTCCCCACGTTGTGCCTGTTCATTTAGCAGACGATTCACTCATCCATTCTCAAGGGATAGGGTCTATCGAGTTCGTTTTTATTTTCAGTGGTTCCTATTGTTCCTATTGTCAGTGGTAGAGAGCTGTGTCCTGTAGTGTTTGATGACGTCATGCACATTCCCAAGCTCGCCTCAAATCTATCATCGTTGTTCCATCTCTCTGTGAGCAAGGGCTATGAGCTTCACATCGTCGGGCGTGACATCGCTTTCAAGCGAGCTGGAGAGCGGCTTTTTACTGCCTGTATCGTTTTGAGGGCTATATTGGCTATCTCAATGGGCGCATCCTTTGGAGTTTGTTTATCATCCGTGTTCCTTGTCTCTCTTGGAGCAACGTCATCATAATGTTCCCAAGACCGCTACTGGTCGTTTTCACCCTCTCGATCTCATCCATACCAATCTCAAGGGTCCTGCCTCCCACCCACAAAGGTATCATTACTGGGTCACATTTATCGACGATGCTGGATGTTTTCAAAGGTGGCCAGTTCTTGAAGAAGAGTTAGGTTTTGGGGGTTTCAAAGTGTCGGTTGTGGTTGTGGTGGACGTTTGTTGGGCGACTGTGGCACAGTTCGGAGTTCTCCCAATTTAGGGCTAGGGTTAGGTTGCCAAAACTCGTCCATGTACATACCCTTACCCATGTCTCTGTACCCCATCTCTGCGTCTGTGTCTGTGTGTGCTGGGCCATCAGCCACCTCTGAGCTTCTATTCCTGACACAGAGGGTTCAAGGTGTATGCAGAGAAAGTGCTTAGAAGGAAGATTAGGATGTTAAGGGAAGTGGGGAGTATATTGGGAGCGACCAGGATGTGTATAGCATACCAAGGCGAATGAACCCTATTCAAAACAAGGTAAAGCAAAGAAGGCCAATCTCGACATGGCTCTTGCTTCTCAGATCTCGCCATCTCTGCCTATATCGATGTCACCAATCGCACACTTGCCTCTGCTCAGAAGAAACCAGATGTTTCCTCTTTCCGCGTCTTTGGTTGCCTCGCCTATGTGCTCGCCTGGATAGAAAGCGGAAGCCGTTGACTTCACATACTCGCAAGTGTATCTTGGTTGGGTATGTGAATGGAGTGGAGGGGTAGCAGTTTTGGGACCCGGTTCACATAGGATTATCATTCACTCTCATGTGGTGTTTATCATTTCTCCTTTTCTGTTCCTTTGCCTTTTGAATCCCCTTTACTTTTCTCCATTTCTTTCCTCTTCAAACACATTGCCTTACACTTTTTACCTAGATGGTACAAGTTGTCAGGAATAGAAGCTCAGAGGGGGCTAATGGCCTAACGGACACAGACACAGACCAAAGATGAAGTACAGACAGAAACAAGGGTAAGAGTATGTGCATCGACGAGTTTGTGCAACACAACCCTAACCCTAACCCAGGAGAACTCCGAGCTGTGCCACAGTGGCCTCACATACTTCGGCCACAACCACAACCAACACAAGTAATGTCTGATGTTTCTTCTACATCAAAGTTCGACCTCTTCAGGAGGCCTTAGGAGACAGATTGCACAGCACATGCATGATGTGCTGAAGACTTGCCTCTGCTAGTCACCTGTTGGGTGGAACTGATCTATCTCACATCTACAGTCCCAAAAGATGAAAAAGGATTATTTCCCAGAGTACCACTGGGAGTCTCTTTATACTCCTCAAGGCTTTGTAGTGGTCTTCTGTGTTCCTTCGAAGAAAGGAGGAGCATTTTTATACATGTGTACCGTTGAAGGGCACAATTGATACTATGGGTAGGTTGAAATCACAGGTGGTGTTTGTCAAATGGTCTGAAGAGACGAGGTTGAAGGGGCAAAAAGAAGATTGAGTCAATGGGCTAGTTTAGGTGTTGACAAACACAAAGTTAGGGTACGTAAATATATGTAGACCACTATATATACTACGAGGGGTTAGGAGCTGAGAGAGGAGGTCTCATCCAATTAGATAGAACGTGAGGGATGGCAGCAAGAAGAGATCAGTCAAGTCGGTTGACAAGATAGCCGGCTCCGGGACATAACCGGGTAGCAAATTGGAAAGGAGAAATGGTTGACCACAGAAGCACTGTGAGGGCGCCGAGGCGACATTGTTTGACTTGGCTGCAAGTTCCCATAAGGAGAGGAGGAATGATTTAACGTGGAGCGCGTTTGGAACCCTTCCTGTCAGAGCCATTGACATTGGATGGAGCCTGCGTACATTGCGAAGAGTGGATGTAAGACATAACAAGCTCAGTCGTAAGCAGGGCATGCCACGATTATATCGGTGCGAGCACCTGTATCCATGGGAATAAGTACCTGTTTTCCTCAGAGGCCACACCTGTATCCGGGGTCGTATCCGTGGGAACAGGTATCCATATCCAACCGATACAGGTACTTGCCAATGGGCAGGTACTCATGGATAGAATTAATCTACAGGTATTTTAAAGGTTACCTGAGGGGTACCCATGGGTACGTGGTAAATATGAGCTGGGGAAGGGTGTGGAGGAGTACTCACTGAATCAATACCGTCGTTCTCAACAACGGGTGGGCTGAATCGCGTCAAACCAAGTAGGGAAGGCAATGCGGAACATCCAAATGCGACGATTGACCCTGCAACGCTGGAAACACACACATAATTAAGTGAGAATGAGCGCATTTACAATAGAAGGTAGGAAGGGGTACTCACCAGGTCAATGTTGTCATTCTTGACAATGAGCGGGCTGAATCTGATCAAACAAAGTGCAGGGGATAATGGAGGAAGTGTATATGCATTGATTGATCCAGATCCATCCGAAACGCGGGTCAAACTGAGTGAGAAGGAGCAATTTTACGATTGAAAGGGATAGGGTACTTACCAAGGTTGAGATTGTTGACCTCGATGACGACCAGGTAGAATTTCCTCAAACCAAATACAGGGTCCTATGAAGGACGTTGATACGCGTCGAGTGATCTAGCTACATCGAACACGGGTGCTCATTTGAGCGAGAACGAGCACTCTTACG
The DNA here is from genome assembly GCF_000264905.1 of Stereum hirsutum FP-91666 SS1. NCBI lineage: Eukaryota > Fungi > Basidiomycota > Agaricomycetes > Russulales > Stereaceae > Stereum > Stereum hirsutum. The sequence continues at coordinate 23,644 of NW_006763134.1, forward strand.
GTTGGAGGGGTAATGGGAACTCACCAGGGTCAACACCGCCGTTCTCGATGACGAGCGTGTCGTTTCTCTTCAAACAAAGTAGCGGAGGATAACCATGCTCAAACCAGAACACTTCATACATAGTGCGACAGTAGGTCTAAGCGAAACAGACTTAGAACGAAGAATACGCAAAGCTAGCATTAGAGAGGCAGAAGTCCTATCTACACTTAAAAGCATGATTCGCTCTTCGCCACAGTCATTAGCTAGAGGAGTCCCAGACTGGGAGGAAATAGATGGCCTTACATATTATCAGGACAGGCTCTATATCCCGAAAGACGGAGACTTGCATACAGAGGTTCTGAAGTTGGTTCATGACCATCCAGCTGCAGGACATCCAGGTCAAAATGCCACATATGAACTCGCTTCAGAGCAGTTCTGGTGGCCTGGAATGTCAGCAATGGTGGCCAAGTACGTGGAAGGTTGCGATAGGTGCGCAAGGATGAAGGAGTTGATACGGCCGACAAGGTCGGTTGTCCCACTAGAAGTACCAACTCGGCCCTGGGAGGTAGTCGGCATAGACCTTATTGGTCCATTACCAGAATGTCAAGGATGTAATGCAGTCCTGACATATGTCGACCACTACGCTGGACAAGTCAGACCAGTTCCCACCAGGACAGAAGTAACAGCAGAAGGAGTCGGAGATTTACACTTCAAACATGTCTTCCCCGATTTCGGTTTGCCGAAGAAGTTTGTCTCCGATAGAGGACGACAGTTCGCCTCTAGAGCTATGAGAGCATTATTAAAGCGACTCGGGATAGAAGGAGGTCTTACAACTGCCTACCACCCTCGTGCCAACGGAAAGACAGAAAGGATGAATAGAGAAATATCCAAGCAAATCCGTCTTTACTGTAATCGCCGAGGCGAAGACTGGGTCGACTGGCTTCCAACCCTCACATTCGTGATAAACTCTCGGAAAAATAGTTCCTCTGGATTTGCACCATTCGAGTTGTTGTACGGCTTCAAACCTACTTCAGTACAGCCTACTGGTTCGCCTTCGCAGTTCCCTTCAGTCGAAGCTCGCTTGCAAAAGTTAGAAGCAGCTCGCAAGGATGCGAAAGCAGCCATGAGGATGTCGAAGAAAGACCAGGCAAAGGAAGGAGACGTTGAGAAAAGGGCATTCGAGGTTGGAGATATGGTTTGGTTAGATGCAAAACCAATCCAGATTAAAGGTGTTCGTAAACTCACAGCTAGGAAACTGGGACCTTACAAGGTTACAAAGCAAATAAGCCCAGTTAACTACGAGTTAGAACTTCCTAAAGATCTCCGTGTACACCCGGTGTTCCACATTGATCGGCTTTCGTCTTGGAAGGGTAATGAGGTTAATGGGATACTGCCACCACCGCCAGAGCCAGTGGAAGTAGAAGAGAAGAGGAGTATGAAGTTGACGAAGTGTTGGATTCAAAGTTGGTAGGGAAAGGGTTGAGATATCTGGTGAAATGGAAGGGCTATGGTGAAGGCAATAATAGTTGGGAACCGGCTAAGAACCTGAAGAATGCGGAAGACAAAGGCAAGTCATTCCATAAAAAGCATCCTTCAGCGCCGCGACCACTAGGAAAATTCGTCTTTGCTACGTACACCTGGAAGTCTATGGAGGAAAGTCTAACGGACGGATTCAATCCTAAGACGGGTAAAGCCTGGGATATACCAGACTGGCAGGAGGGAAAGATGCCAGGGAGAGATAAGGCACTCAACGAGGACGTCGAGTCTTAGAGGGGGGTACTGAAACGGCCTTCGGGCTAAACCTAACTCTTTATTTCTCGGCGTTTCTAAGGAGTGTACGCGCCTTGCAGGCATTGTGGCCCCAGGTGCCACTTCGACGATGGAGATGTGGGATGGATAGAGGGATAGGCACGTGACCAGTCATGTGGTAGGCACGTGATGGCATGTGACCTTGTGGTCGTGATGTAGGGACATATGATCAGGTCTGGAACGTTCTAGAATAGTCTTGTGCATGTTGACTCAGCAGTTTGTACCCATTATACCCATTGCTGGACCCACTGGATATCCATGAAGGATTCCTGTAGTGTTCACTCGTAGTGTACAGTGAGGGTGTGCCCTAAAGGGTCAGCTCAGGATGTATATAAGAACCACCTGTATCGTAGAATAGTTCCCTCACTCGATCTCCTTTGCTTCTCGCCATACTCAGTGTGACCTTGCGTCCTGGTGTATCCAGCCCCAAGCCCACGGTCTCAGTTCACCACCCACTATTCTCTCTGGGCTAGTGCCCCTAGGACAAGCACTCCTAGTACTCACATTTGTACGCTGACACCCTCAGCTACAGGGTTAGGCTTGGTTTGGTTTGGTTAGGGTTTGGCTATAGGTGACGCCTTAGGTTTAGGACCAGGCTACCTTAGCAACATAGTTAGACGGTGGAGACTTCTTCGATAGCCCCTTCGACCCCGACGGCGACAGTGGTGGATCTGGCACTGGCGGAGGCAGCAGAGACTCAGGATATGATGACGACAACGGGGCGTCCGTCCGTCTGTCCAGCTGAGTAGGCAGGGGAGGAAGACTGGCTAGCGGAATGGTCGGAATCGCTGCGGGAGTAGCGAAAGAAGGGGGGCAGAAAAGGGTCTGGATATCGACATGAGTGGCTGCCTTGGTCTCATTCGGGTTCATCAGGCTGCACGTTCAAATGCTCATTGCCCCTTCATTCTTCTTGCTCTCCTGATGTGATGCTACACCATGACACACCACATCATCATCATCATCATCATCAGGGCTCCTACAGCTCGTTTCAGTCTCACCATCGCCATCACCAATATCACCAGCACCAGCACCACCAGCTCTCCTCCGACCTCTGGGTGTCCTCACGCGGATCCATGCCCCTCATCAAGCATGTCCAACCTCTCCAACCTCTCCAGACTCTCGGAAATGGGCGTCTCCGCTATATTGAACATGCCAGCTTCTCGAGCACTCCACCCGGCAATATCGGTATGCATAAGAAGATCTGGTGCTGCTGTCAGGGACACTGCCTAGGTTCGGATACCCGACTGTTTCCTCGATTTTACTAGGTTTGGCGAAGCAGCCACGAGCATGACCAATGCGCGCATTGCCAATGATGATATCACTGAACCCTCTAAAATGTAGAATTGTAGTACTTACAATATTCATGCTTGAGATCAGCTCTCGCAAGTGAGTATATATTGGCAGTCAAACAGCGTGTACTCAAGCCAGCTCTATAAAGTTTGGACTTGCTCTAACCAGAGCTAATTCTCGGCTAATTTGCCCTTCTTCAGCCTAGCCAACTTCCTGGTCGCCAAAATTGACCCCGCGTGGAATTAGCCTAAGCCGATCATTAGCTGAAAATAGCATGGGGGTGATTTCCCGATGCACGTGGCACGGCAATCATCTCCTTTCTACATAATGCGGCACTTTCTAGTGAGTGCTGCAGCATGGACTGGGTGGTTTCGGCACTCACTCTTCTAATAAAAGCTCCTTTAATGAGACTATAGAGTGCTCTCAAATATTCTCAGAATTGTCCTTGCAACGACAGACGAAACACACCGAGTATAGATTCTGCGCTCCGCAAACTCTCTAATATGGTCACATGACCAGATTGGGTAGTCTGCCCACGTTCTTTGTCGTCAACTAATGCGTCGAGAAAGCGCAGAAACGAGTAAGCAACAAGTAATTTTCAGAGCTTTTTTAGTCTTGTGTGAAACACCTGCTGCACCGGTGAGTCTAACTATATTTAATACACAAATAGAGATCTGATGATGTTCCATAACGGTGTTTCTCTATAGGCATCTCAAAATGTCCAAAAGGGTGTGTTCATACGTCCAATTTGGTTCAACGTACTGACTCTATCTATGTTTTTGCTTATAACAGAACAAAAGGCCTGTCTTGAATGATATCCTAAATAGCCCGCCGTCGAAAAGGCGGAAGAGCGCGAAGCCACTCTCGCACCCTTAAACCGTGTTGTACGGGAGCTGAAGAAGGGAAAACGGGCATCTTCTGAACTTGATCGTGATGCTCCTGGCGAAAACGGGGAGGACGAGGACGAGGACAGGAACGGGGATGGGGGAGAGGAGGAAGAGGAAGAGGAGGTGCATCCGAAGCGAAGATCTCGGTCCCATAGATCGAACTGGAACATGGAGTGCCTTGTCAAAGTTCACGATAAGCCCATTACCCGCCGCCAATCGAACCATCACAAAGGGAAGGAGAAGACACGGCCGAAGTACCAGGAGCCATCTGACAACGAGGATGAGCAGGAGGATGAACAGGACGAGGACAAGAACAAGAACGAGAATGAGGAGTCTGAAGACGAAGATGAGCAGGAGAAGGGCGACAAGCAGGAGGATGAGGACGATCTGGAGAGGAAATCTCAGTCAGCGCAGAATGTATCAGCGGGTGGTGGCACGGCCAAGGCTCTCTATAAGCCCATCACCCGCCGCCAAGCGAACCGGATCAAAGGAAAGAGGGGCACACAGCTAAACTACTGCGACACGTCTGCCGGTGACGAGGATCAGGATGATGATGAGGGCGCAGAGTACGTGGAGACAGATCAAGAAGATGCTAATAGAGAGTTTGAGTGCGGGGGTGTCGGTGGTGGGGGGAATGTGTTTGCACAAAAGGATGCTACCACAGGAAGAGCAGAAACGCACCAGGAACATTGTAGAGATTCCGCCCCGTCTTCAGAGCCCAATCCTGAGCCAATCCACACAGGCTTCCAGCTCCTCGACAGTGGCACTCTTACCTTCAACGGGAAGGCCTTACGCTGCACTCAGCATACTTCCACACCTAATCTACAGTCACGCGCGAGTTCATCATCAGACTCTACCATGCATTCTTGTGTGGTGGTTGCCTACGTCGGCTTCATCTTGGAATACGACGGCTACTTCATATGCACTTCATGCAGTTTCGCTCCTGTTCTCCACGGAGCCGAAATATCTCACCATCTTCAGACAAAGCATGGCAACTCCAAACACGGACTTATCTCTTTATTCCCTAAGACCTCGCAGGAGAAGAAGAAGGTATTTGATGCCCTTTCCAACCACCTTTGCGACATCTACCCCGAGAGCGCCAGAAAGACCAGTAATGATGTGACGAATCACCTCGACGTATCACATATCACGGAACTCTCCCCCCCTTCACCGACCTTTTATATCCATCATCCTCCGATCCAGTATGCAAAGTGCAAGATTCCTGGATGCGCTCAGCCCTGGCACAAATTCGGGGCTGCTGCGTCCTGACTTAATCGAAACGGCAAGGCCTCCCTCGTTCAGAATTTGGGTCCGTTGGCCGGCCACCTACGGCATGCGCACAGAGGCACTGAATACGAGCAGGTCTCCGAACACTCCAAATTGTATATCATTCGCTATGGTATTTCTCTGGCTGGAAAGATCTTCCCCCTTCCCAAAACTTATGTCCGTCCCGTGGCTCCTGTGCTAGTCGCCCCGATGCCTGTTGCTCCGCCCTCAACTCCCCAGACCGTCGATCCCTCGATGGTGTCTCTCATTAAGGTGCTTTACACTGACAAAATCCGGTGGGAACAATGGCTCTCAGACGTCGAACGGCTCATACCCCGTGAAACGTGGGCCTGGATGGGATCTAGTCCCTGGATTGCTCTTACCGTCCCCTCAATGACCAAAGGGGAGGCGAGATTGACCCGGGGCTTTATGCACATCACGTCCTTCGCGCAGACCTTCCTCCATAATGTCAACAAGGTTCTGGATGTTTGCAATCCACAGCATCAGGTTGCGCTTTGCGGTCCAAGCCACCAAGCGTCAAGACGATTGGATAGAGTTTCTCGACAGCATTGAGTTGCTCTTTTGGAAAGGGGCAGATCGACTCGAATTTCTGGTGACATGCATGAGGAATATTGACTACCTTTATGGGATTGTTTCGCTGATAGTGAGAGAACTGGCATAGGTAGCGCCAACGGAGGAGGATGATCATCGGCCGCGCTAGAGATTGATCGTACCGTGGGACGCTCTGAGGAGAGAGCTTTATATACCTATGGTGCGAAGCACTTACTCACCGCATAAGTCGAACACCGGGAAGACCCGGTCATAGGAGGGTCAAATTCGCCTCTATGACTTATCTGTCTTGTCAAAATGCTCCTTTTGATGAAAGGAAGAGATCCCCAAGACAGATTTCCAAAATAATTAAAACTGAGGGACTTTCAAAGTTCCCACCCACCAGATTTGGCGGGTTTCGATTTCTCCCGCCAAACAATTAATATTTAATAGAATTGTTTATTATTTATGAGAGTCCCGGGTTTTTTTAATATGCTCCAGGAATTTTCTTTCAATAAACTGGAATTTCGACCTCCCGGACACAAATTTGGCGGTTGAATATTATATGCGGTGACTAAGTGCTTCGCACCATAGTCTTTACCCCGCCACCCGACCTGTCAACACGCGTAAATGTCAAGAACTCAGGACAATTTTGATATACTCACTTTCCGCTTACCGCCACTACCATACAAACACCTTCTTTGGGAGCAGTTCCATGACACATTCTATGACCTAGCGGAAGCCTTGCTCATCACTCGTCTTGATGCCGACAAAATCATTCACGGTGCTGTTGACGTGTCTGCCGTATCTGTCTGCCTCACCTCATTTGGTGCATACAAGCCAGGGCATGCCACGAGTACCAGGACCCGTGAGTACCTGCAACGGATACTCGTAAGGCACACCATCGGGTACCTGTATCCGTGGATACAGATACTCGTTCCCACGGGTGGCTGCACGGATACAGGTAGTGCTTCAGGTCCCACAGGTACCCGTGGGAGAGTACCTGCCATATCGCGTCGGAATTTGCCGGAGGCCAGACGTGCATCCAGTGATGCTTTGCTGGCACATCTCTCCTCACTCTTCTCCGAGCACACACCACCATCGACAGAGTTGACACGTTGTGTTTCTGTCCATGGTGGTGATGCTTATTCTAGGCACTGGTTTCTATATCTATTGGTACTTTGTTGAAGAGATTTGGTGTGTTCATTGTTGGGAATGATGGTACTCAGGACCTGGTGAGTACCTCCCTCCCACTCTTATTGTAAATTTGCTCGTTCTCACCCAATACCGCGTACATTTCCAACGTTGCGAGGTCAATCGATGCGGATTAATGTCCGTCATCACCTCCTGTACTTGGTTTGACGTGATTTGGCCCACCCGTTGTTGAGAACGACAACATTGACCTGATGAGTACCTCCTGCTACCTTCTATCGTAAATTGCTTCGTTCTCACTCAATTCCGCATACATTTATAACATTGTGAGGTCAATCGATGTGAATTAATGTCCCGCATCGCCCCCCATACTTGATTTGAAGTGATTCGGCCCACCCATTGTTGAGAATGACAACATTAACCTGGTGAGTACCTCCCTCCCATTCATATCGTAAATTCAATTGTTCTCATCCAATTCCGCGTACGTTTCCGACGTTGTGGGGTCAATCGACGCGGAGTAATGTTCTCCATCGCCTCCTGTACTTGGTTTGACGTGATTCGGCCCACCCGTTGTCGAGAACGACGACATTGACCTGGTGAGTACTCCCTGCCCCTTCTATCATAAATTTGCTCGTTCTCACTCAATTCCGCGTACATTTGTGATGTTGCACGGTCGATCGTCGCATTTGGATGTCGCGCATTGCCTCCCATCCTTGGTTTG
>NW_006763134.1:31832-96276 GCF_000264905.1 Stereum hirsutum FP-91666 SS1
GGTCGATCGTCGCATTTGGATGTCGCGCATTGCCTCCCATCCTTGGTTTGACGCGATTCGGCCCACCCGTCGTCGAGGACGGTGGTATTGACCTGGTGAGTACCCCCTCCTACCTCCTATCGTAAAGTTGCTCTTTCTCACTCATTGTTGCGTGTATTTGTGACGTTGCGGGGTCAATCGACGCGTGTCGATGTCCCGCATCTCCCCCCGTACTTGACTTGATGTGATCCGGCCCCTTCGTCGTCGAGAACGACGACATCGACCTGGTGAGTACCCCTTGCTACCTTCTATCGTAAATTCGCTCGTTCTCACTCAATTATGCGTGCATTTGTGACGTTGCAGGGTTGATCGATGCGTGTTGATGTTCCGCATCGCCCCCTGTACTTGGTTTCATGCAATTCGGCCCACTCATCATTGGGAACAATGGTATTGATTTGGTGAGTACCTCTCCACCCCCTTCTCTAGCTTATATGTACCACAGTACCCACGGGTACCCCTCAGGTACCTACAAGATACCCGTAGACTCATTCTATCCATGAGTACCTGCCCATTGGCAAGTACCTGTATCCATGGATATGGATACCTGTTCCCACGGATGCCACCCCAGATACAGGTGTGGCCTCTGAGGGAACAGGTACTTGTTCCCACGGATACAGGTACTCGCACGGATATAATCGTGGCATGCCCTGGTTCACCGTTTCAATTTCGACTTTGTGTGCTTTGTTTCATGGGGATATACGAGTAAGTAGTGCCGCCGGCAATACTGACGGCAGTACTCCCATAAACCACTTCACGTTAGCGTGTTCATTGCTTCTTCAACACACACTCCTCCAGAGTGAATCAACGGAAATGAAAGACACCGGAGTCCTCATTTTGTCCTCGGGCGATTGCGAGCCACGAATTGCGTGCTCGTGTCGCGTGGCAAGGATCTCTCGTCATAGAGCGTGATTCGGTGGCATTCAATACCTTGTGTCATTGTCAGGAGGGATCACAATGATTGGGGTTTTCGTTCTCGTGTCCATGCTCGTTTGGAGGTTTGGAGTGAGGTGATTTGCAATGACATGCAAGGTGTGCGTGCATCAGGCGGATTCATGCATTCGTTTAACTGTGTATCGATGGCTTTCCTTGTCGGCTTTGATTCAATACATACGACGGAGAGTTTGGTTGGTGCGCATCGGCCACGTTTGCGTGCGCTATTTGGAGCGATTGATGATTGCAGTCAGCTGTGCACACGTAACATACATTCGACCCACGATCTCGGGCTATGAGATGTACGTCCTGCGCATCTTCGAGGTTTTGGGCTTTTGGTGTGGATGTGTTTTGTGGCTCCAAGTCAGGAGCTCACAATACAAGATGACAACACGGGAAGGTAGCGATTCACGCGGGTCTTTCGCCAGATAGTTTTCTTGAACGACTTGACGGAACGAGCGATCGTTCCCCAAGCGAAACTATCTCGAACGCACGTTAATCTTCCCTATTGCCGTTGTATTTACCGTATCCCAATATTCTCTGTCAATCAATATTTTATTTTCATTCATCTTTCTGTGGTCTTGAAAATATTCCGCTAATCCACCATTATCCCCAATAGTGCCCAGTAACCCGACCCGAATGGGTCGACTTCCTCCCCACATCACACCTGCGCAACACCTCTCCAACATCCTATGGCTGCTACCCCCTCCTCAGTCCCCCGCCGCTCGCCGCGCCCACAATATTGAGCTACCTCAGCCTCGCGCCAAAGAGCGTGAATAAGGCGGATACGTTCAAGAATAGTCCGTTGGCACCGAGTGGGATCTGGGAGATGTTGAGGGAGGAGGCGGAGGCATTGAGCGCGGAGGATGAGAAGGATGGGGAGGTCAAAGGTGGTGATGCAGAGAGGGAGGGAAAGCGTGTGGAGGATGGTACGGTGGATAGTAGGGGAAAGGCGAAGGAATGTGAGGAGGGGGAGAATGAGAAGCAAGTCGCAGAGGGTACAGACACTACCGCCGCCACCGAAAAAGTCAGGCCAGTCCAGGAGCCGAGGGACCTCGACTTCCACCACCTTCAGCTCAGTTTCGAATGGGAATCAGAATGGAAACGTGCTCTGAGCCTCGCGAAGCGTGTGCCGCAGCCTGGGTCTGGCATCGGTATGGGTCCGCTCGGAGCGATGCCTGCTGGTGGATTCGGATTGGGCAGGATGGGGCCTGGAGGGCCGGCAGGGGCGATGGGAGGACTAGGGGGTGGATTTGGCAGGATAGGTGGATTGGGAGCGGGAGCGGGTACGGCAAACCCGCGGGTGCAAGAGAAGGAGACGGTGAGGCCTACCGAAGTGTTCCAGCTGGGAAGCTTGGAGGGAGTCTGGGAGGGGTTGTTCACCGTGCGTCTTCTTCATTGTTTTATCCTCTTCGTCTCAAGAAAGACACTGATTTTGGTTTTTTCCTGTTTAGTACACGGAATACACAGTGTACGCCGTCCTCCTCTCCGGTGCTCCTCCACCCACACTCCTCCGTGCCCTCGTCGCTCGGCATCAACAGACCTGGAAACTCCGTGAATACCACCTCCTCAGTCCCGAGGTACCGAACGGCAACTCCGGCACCACCACCACCACCACCAACAACAACAACAACACGAACAACACCAACACCAACACGCAGAACGTGCCCGATCAGTACTGCCCGCTATCGATGGGAGACCCGCTGACGGCGTACCTGCCCATGGGGGTGGATATCAGCGTCGTCGGTGGCGGGCAGGAGAGATTGGAGGTGAGGGAGCCGGGGAGGAGGGAGACATTGGTGTATTACCGCTGTCCTTTACCATCCGTGCCCTCCACAGACGCTCCCACCGCCCCTTCAACATCTAATCCACTCGCTGCATCCATGACAACGACGACGACCACAACCACCACACAAGACAAACTCGAACCTGTCACGCAACCCACCTATCAGCGCCACGTGCATGAAGTGCTCCTCACAGGCGAAGGCCACTCCGCATGGGGCCAGTTTAACCTCGTCGGCCGTGTGCGACCATATGACGGGCTCGTAAGCCTGAGTAAAGTGTATCTGGATGGAGACCGCGGGAAGTGATCGTATCGTGGGTTTTTGGTGGGCAATAAATATGGGAGCTTTACGGGGAGGTGGAGGGATACGGTGTCGCCGGCGGCGGCGCCGGGCTATGAGGGATGTTTCTTTATGGGGAGGAAGAGGGGGTGAGTAAGTGTGGAAATCGTGCGTCGTACGTTTGTTGTGAATTTTGTTTTTTGGACTTTTTTCTTGATTCTTTCTCGTGTTTAAAGGCCTCGCTTTTGATATGGTATGCTGTCTGTCCGAGTCCTTTAATACCCATGATTTGGATTCCTTTCTTGATTACACCCTCCCTCTTCCCGGGAGCTGCTTCTCTGTCTGTCTGATATCTCGTTACATCTCTCATCGTTACTCGCTCTCTATTGCTGCTCTTTTCTTGCTTTTCTGTCACATCATCTATCCGATCTTCTTTTCCTCTCGACTCTCAAACTTAATTCAGGATCTCTGTTCTATAATCCATGTTTTATGATGTGCATTTTTTTGGTTCTTCATGTCATTTCGTGTCATGTCAATCTGTACATTCCCGGTCTCGTACGTACACACATACATATCGCCTCGTCTTCCGTCGGCGCCCGTGCCCTCCTGAGAGCCGTTAGGTCATGTTTCTTGATGTAGGTGCACTGTAAGTAGTGTATGAGTATTGTCGATAGTCGATGATGATTGTTTTGTTCATTCGTGAGGTGAAGTATCGTAAAGCTCCTCGATGATCGTCGGACTCCAAGTCACTAACCTGCCCGAAAATGGCCTTTTTGCCGTTGAGGACGACGACTTCCCACTCTGTAGGGAGGCATGGTGCGCTTTTTTTCGCTTCCTGTTTTTGATTTTTTTTTCTTTGCTCTCCTAGGCTCCATATGATCCACCAAGACCCTCTACATCACATTTATGGTCGGTGCTTGCGTACGCCGTCGACAATTCGACTTTTTGGTTAGGTGGGATCGGGCACAAGCCCCTCCCTCTGATTTTTTTTTCTTTTGACCTGTGTTATTTTTAAAAGCTGACCGACTCCTCGCACCTAGGGCATCTCATTAAGCCCTCATCAACGTCACTCGGTGATGTATGGAGCTCGCAATGCCAACTTTCAGATTCTTAGCCCAAAATGGCCTTCCCGAGCCTACATGGCTCTGCAGGTCATTGTTCGTGTAAGAGCCTGTGCTATTGGCTCCAGGAAAGCATATATCGTCCAGTGGTGAGTGTTTTTTGTACTCTCTACTTGCTTGGCTGGACGCGATGTCTAGGCCTGGTGCTTTATCCCGAGTACTGAAATATGTCCTAGGTCACGGTAGCTGTTTAGATCACACATCACAGTGATTATCCCTACCCTGTCTCGGGACGCTTCTTTTCTCTTGACGTGAAAGACATTGTTCCTTGGCCTTTTCGATGGAGAACCCGACAAAACCATCTCAGCGCTGGACGACCGCCATGATGAGAGATGATTGCTCAACGAGGCTGGGACGACATAGCCAGTAATCGTTTAAAGAGTTTATGTTTTCGCTACCGTAAATCTGTTCATTCTCAGTCAATTCCGCGTATATTTCCGATGTTGCGGGGTCAATCGATGCGGACTAATGGCCTTCATCACCTCCCGTACTTCGTTTGATGCGATTTGGCCCACCCGTCGTCGAGGACGACAGTATTGACCTGGTGAGTATCCCTATACCCCCTTCCCCAGCTCATATTTACCACATTACCCACGGGTACCCCTCAGGTACCTTCAAGATACCCGTAGATTATTTCTATCCATGAGTACCTGCCCATTGGCAAGTACCTGTATCCGTGGATATGGATACCCGTTCCCACGGATGCCACCCCGGATACAGGTGTGGCCTCTGAGGGCACAGGTACTTGTTCCCACGGATACAGGTACTCGCACGGATATAATCGTGGCATGCCCTGCGACGGACTGAACGAGCGAACACTCAGGGAGTATGGGAGGCTCGATATCTGGCTTCGTAACTTTTGGTTCGATCCCGAGGGGGGGAGCTTCGATACGTATACCATCAAAGATAATCTCTGGCCACCGGATTCGGAGTTCTCGACGCTGGCCATGTGCACCAGAGCCAGCAGCCTCATTATAATGAGTCACGGTAGTACCGTGAAATCACATTATAATGAGTAGCGGCAATCCCGTGGGCCCTTGGTGGGCCCCTCATTATAATGAACGCCCCTTGCAGACCTCTGCCTGTACCGGCCAAATTGGGCCAGCTGTCAATATGTGATATATTATTTCTGCTGTAAATCATAAAAGCAGTATGTTGGACGTCCGAAAAGAGATATAACTGGGTAGATACTTTGTGCTCGGAGGTGTGGCACAAGTATGTTCATCCTAGGTGTGGCCCAGCTGTAGTGATTTGGATTTTGGGTGGCCGGGTAGGGTCTAGGGGCGGGTTAGGGACGGGGTAGGGGTTCCTAGGACCGGGATGGGATGCTGGGATGCTGGATAGGGGGTAGGGAGACATGTAGGGGGTAGTAAAAAATAGGTAGCAGGGTGGTAGGGTGCTGAATACATGGATTAGGCATGTTTTATGGTAGTTTTGGCTACTAGGGACATTGCTGGGTGTACCGGGACAGTAGTAGGAGCAATAAAAATCGGGGAAAATCAGGAAATAATAGGATAGGTGCTAGGGTAGGCCTGGCAGGTGCTGGTTGGGGGGTTGTCAGGGGGCGAGGGGGTGTTTTGGGGGTGTTTTTGTAACTTTGCGAGTTTTGAGATTTAGAACGAATGAATCGCATTGCCGGGTGTCGTTTCGATGGAATCAGCGTATAAAACGTAAATCGGCGATGTGATTTCGGCGAGATGAAGGAGGCTGATTCTGGCAGTTCTGTCTATTTGACAAACATTTATAAATATACAAGATGATAGAAATCAATTTTTGAAGGAATCGGTCCATTTGTTCCAAAGTTATAGCGTAAACGGTCAGGAAGATATTGCCACATCGAGGCTGGAGGGGGTCGATAGGCCAGAACTAGTGATATAACAGTTCGATTAACTTGGTTTTTGCTGTCATGGGTAGGCCTACATCACTACTTAATTATGATGGTCACACCAGATGCCAAAATCACGACTGTGGCCTTCATAGTGGTGCCGCGTCAAGGGGGGGAGGAGGAGAACATCTACCCAAGGGGTAATGCAGAGTTGGAATGGTTGGTGATGTTGGTATTATGATTGGACAACGTAGTTTGACTCTTGGAAGGACGATTCACGGTGCAACATCAGTCAAAATGCTCCTGCACCAATTGTGGGGCGCTGAATCTAGGATTTATGAAAACAATAAACTGAAATCCCAATTTGGCCGGTGCTCAAGCAGGCCAAAAGGTCGCTGGTGAGCTGCTCATTATAATGAGGAGGCCCACGGTACTGCCGCTACTCATTATAATGTGATTTCACGGTAGTACCGTGGCTCATTATAATGAGAGCTACAGGGACGCCTGTCCATGTTATGTCAGTCTGAATATGAAAAGTATACTGTTCGACTGAAAACCTCGCCCAGCCGTCATTGCGACACGACTGTGAATTTCTCCATACCTTTATAGGGAAGCAGGGGGTACTCACCAGGTCAATACTGTCATTCTCAACAACGGGTGGGCCGAATCGCATCAAACCAAGGGCGGGGAGCAATGCGGGACATTGAACCGCGTCGATTGACCCCGCAAAGTTGGAAACATACACGGAATTGGATGAGAACGAGCACATTTACGACAGAAGGTAGGAGGGGGCACTCACCAGGTCAATGTTGTCGTTCTCGACGACAAATGGGCTGAATTGCGTCAATTAAAGTATGGGAGGCGATGCGGGACATCAACACGGGTCGATCGACCCCGCAACGTTGTAAACGTACGCGGAATTGAGTGAGAACGAGCACATTTACGATAGGAGGAAGCTGAGAGGGTACTCACCAGGTCATTACCGCCGTTCTCGATGACGGTCGGGCCAAATCACATCAAACCAAGTACTGGAGGCAATGCGGGACATCAACACGCGTCGATTGACCCCGCAACGTTGTAAACGTACACGGAATTGAGTGAGAACGAAGCAATCTACGATAGAAGGTAGCAGGGGGTACTCACCAGGTCAATGTCCTCGTTCTCGACGACGGGTGGGCTGAATCACATCAAACCAAGTGCAGGAGGTGATGCGCGACATTGATCCTCTTCGATTGACCCTGTAACGTCGGAAACGTACGCGGTATTGGATGAGAACGAGCAAATTTACGATAAGAATGGGAGGGAGGTACTTACCAGGTTAATGTTGTCATTCTCGACAACAGGTGGGCCAAATCACGTCAAACCAAGTACAGGAGGCGATGCGGGGCATTAATCCGCGTCGATTGACCCTGCAACATTGGAAATGTACGCGGAATTGGGTGAGAACAAGCAAATTTACGATAAGAGTGGGAGGGAGGTACTCACCAGGTCAGTACCATCATTCCCAACAATGAACACACCAAATCTCTTCAACAAAGTACCAATAGATATAGAAACCAGTGCCTAGAATGAGCATCGCCACTATGGACAGAAACACGACGTGTCAACTCTGTCGATGGTGGTGTGTGCTCGGAGAAGAGTGAGGAGAGACTCGGATGTGCCAGCAAAGCATCATTGGATGCACGTCTGGCCTGCGGCAAATTCTGACGCGATATGGCAGGTACTCTCCCACGGGTACCTGTGGGACCTGAAGCGCTACCTGTATCCGTGCAGCCACCCGTGGGAACGAGTATCTATATCCACGGATACAGGTACCCGATGGTGTGCCTTACGAGTATCTGTTGCAGGTACTCACGGGTCCTGGTACTCGTGGCATGCCCTGTTGCAGCCTATGTTGCCGACTACCTGGAACAGTGTCTTGTCACCTGCGCCAAACCTGGTACTTGCCCAAAGTGTCGTTGCCCTTCATCTGATCTCCAGAATCCTCATCCATACGAGCATCGTTTACCAACTTGGACAATTAACATTATGGATACAGCTCGGAAAGAGTCAGCCACACGCTCCAAGTACTGGGAGAAGACTCAGGCCCAAGATTTATCGGGTGGCATATATGATCCATTCTGGCGCGACCTCCCCTACGCCAATATTCATCTCTCCACCACTCCAGATGTTCTCCACCAGCTCTATCAGGGCGTCTTTGCTCACATCCTTACCTGGGCCACTGACATCCTTGGGCCCAAAGAGCTTGATCATCGCATCCGCACCCTTCCTCCTTTCCATGGTACATGCCACTTCAAGAAGGGCATATCTGCTCTTTCTCAGATCTCTGGCAGCGAATGAAAAGATATGGCCAAGATTATCCTAGCCTGTCTGGTTGGTCGCATATCTAACCAAGCTCTTCTGGCCTTTCGTTCAATTCTCGACTTCATCTACCTTGCCCAGTACCCCACTCATAATGCCGAGACCCTGAGCTATATGAAGGATGCTCTTGCCACCTTTCAAAAACACAAGGACGTCTTTATCAAACTCGGCATACGCGAACATCTCAATATACCCAAGTTCCACTCCCTCTTACATTATATTGAATCTATATGTCTCTTTGGCACTACCGACAACTACAATACCGAAATGTTTGAACGCCTCCACATCGACTACGCTAAAAAAGCCTGGCGATCCACTAATCATTGTGATGAACGTCCCCAGATGGTCCGTTGGCTCGAGCGCCGAGAGAAGATGGCCACTTACGAACGTTACATCAAACACCACATTCCTTCCACATTCCTCACCGACATCTCTTCTTCCTCTCATGATCATACTGGCACTAGCGAGATCACCATCAAAGGTACTCCAGATGTACCCAGCGCCTCAATCAAGTCAATCGAAGCCACACATTCAGCTCCAGGTTTCGAACGGGCTTTGAAGGAGTTCATAAATAAGCACAGTTTTCAGCGTACCTCTCAAAAGGACATTGCTATAAAGAGTCTTCCCTTTGATTCAGTGAAGCTTTACTATGCCTTCACTATGTCACGAGTAGAGCTGGGCCATGCAGAGGTTCTTGGCACGTCTTTGGATACCGAGGTTGTGAAAGCAAAGCCACATACAGGTAAATAAGCTTCTCGTTTTGACACTGTGATAGTACTCAATTCTCCAGAGGCTGAAGCTACTGGAGTCGAAGGTTTGTAATCTTCTAATATATGCTATGCGTGTCAGAAAAGTTCAGCTAATTGTATTGGCACAGGTACAAGAGCAGGGCGCCTCAAGGCTATATTCCAGTTACCTTCCACCATATACGGTGTTCCTGCTCACTGGCCTGGTTCCAGTAAGGGCACCTTGGCGTATGTTGAGTGGTATACTAAATTTACTCCCGCTGCTGATAAATATCATAAGATGTATAGTTTGAGTATTTCACCTCACAGAACTGATGGCACAAGACAGGGTACTATTATTCCGCTCTCCCAGATACGCCAGGCTTGCCATCTTACTCCACATTTTGATCGTCACCTTACTATTCCTAGAACATGGACTACTGATACTATACTTGACTCATCTACTCATTTTTGGTTGAACAATTGGTCATCTCTGTACACATATCAAACACTGTGGTAGATTACTGTACTATTTCGACCGTAGGCCATGGTCACACATCACAGCGGGCATATGGCATGGCCTAAACACCTTTTGTCACAGGTCACAGGCCCTCTGAGGCATTATTTATTCGTTTTTTTGTCCGGGCTTCGCCCAAAACGGTAATTTACCTGCCTTTTAAGGCAAGTCGGTCACAAATTTTTGGGGCCGATGGCCTATTTACACCCATGGCCTAAGTGCCACCCTTGTCACAGGTCACACCCCGCTGGCCTACGGTCGAAATAGTACAGTATTGCTATGTAGTGCATGTTTTCATACGCTGTCCAGTCAATGTGTTGTGCTTCCCCGTTGACCCTCAGGCTTCTATGGGAGCTATACCGGCTATCATTTCTGGTCCCTGAAATCCAGCAACCTATGACAGACAGGCACCGGCTATCAACACAGCCAAATTCAAAATAGGAAAGTGTGCTTCTATATAGCAAAAACGTAATTTCCTGATGCACCTGTGAACTTGTGGTCGTAAAAGTACATTATGACGGTCATTCACAGTTTTCCAACATACTGTTGGTTCCCTGTCCCCACACCCCGCTGAACCGAACACTTTTAGGGGGACTGTCCCCCCCTCTGGGTCTTCCAACGAACAGCTAGGGGGGACATGTCCATAATTCAATAAAACTAATAATTATAATAAATATGCATGAAAAATATTCAGATTGTTGTTTCTGTGCCTTTTTGGCTGGAAATTGGCTGAAAATTGTATGCATTAGCATGACAAAATCCCAGAGCACTCTGATATCGGTATAAAATTCTCATCCAGACCCTGCAATAATATTTTTGTGGCCAACACATCGAACAGGGGGACAGATGTGTGGCGCAGAGCCGGCAAACTCCGTGAATTTGAAATCGAACATTAGGTCGAAAAAGTACAGTACCTTGAGACTGTACTGTACTTTTTCGACCAACTGTTCGTCACGCATCACGCGGAGTGCGTCGGCGAACAGATTGGGTCTCGGGGTTACACATACATGGGGGTTCACGAACAGGAAATTATGACCGATTTGCCCTGAAAATCGCCAAAAATTCAATTTTTGGCCCAAATACAAATAATCTCGCCTGTTCGTCACGCGTGGCCCAGCAGTGGTCATGGCTGACATAATTCTCCTACGAACAGTTGGTCGAAAAAGTACAGTATTTCGTGTTCTGAGGTCTCGATGGAGGACATCGGCGGATGGGACGTGGACTGTTGAGCTGGACGAGATTGTTCATGGGTTGTGAGTATATAGGAACAACGCCGCAGTTGCTCAAGGCGGACATGGTACTTTTATAAGTAACTTGGCCGTGGTTATTTAAATCACTTACAGTAACTCCGACGACGGAGCTTGAATATGTGCACTGTGGAAGATGGATAGGGTGAAATTCAGCCCAATTTAAGGTGAATTTCATGTTTCACCCAATTTTCGGTGACCGCCGCTATGCCGGCAGACGGCTTCATTGAAATTCACCCAAACTTTACAGAGAGCAACAAGCCTCTTGAAAATCAAAATAAATTCAGATAGGAATATGGTAGAGCATATCTGCTGTATGGCAGACTCCGTCTACGTCAGAACCGTGCAATGTGCGGTGAATCGAGACGAAGCACTGCGAAGGACAGTGGCCACAAAGTAGAGCAGAGTGGCGTAGCCTGTGGGGCTGATGACATCATAGTCACGTCTTGCTTCCACTCGACTCCCAGATCACTTTGCTCTCTCTCTTAGTCTCTACCACCACCACCACCTCTGGGTTTTCATCAACATCGGACGCGACTTACTTTGCTTTGAGCCAGAATGTGGCTAGATCTCTGGTTGCCGCTCACGCTTCTTGAGTCTCTATAGCTTGCCTTGCCGGCCTCTGTTTGGCTCTCGAGACTTGACATTTGCTTTGCCGCTGACAAGGAACACGATTGGACGGCCGCTTCAGTAACGATTGGGAAAGGGTCTGTTGGAAATTGTCGGAGACGTGGATTTTACGGTCCCCTGAAAGGTGCAGTCGTTCTCTATTCCATTCTTTCTTCTATCGGGAGCACCATGTGGTTCATAGTTTTATATGAGGTATGCACTTGTCACGCCGCCTGCCTCCCTCGGTGAGCGTGATTCTTATGACCTCTCTGTTGGTTGTATACTGATCTGGCTTGATGTACTCGCTGACCTTGACAGCTCCCAACTTTCGTTCACCTCTCATATCATTTTTGCCATTCTCTCTCTCTCCCTGCATCCCCTCAATAGAGTCCTATCTTGCTGTTCAGCTTTCATGGAGGGTGAAGCCACGGATAGGGCACAGGTGAAGCTTCTCAGTACTACTGTACTATTTCGACCGTAGGCCATGGTCACACGTCACAGCGGGCATATGGCATGGCCTAAACACATTCTGTCACAGGTCACAGGCCCTCTGTGGCATTATTTATTCATTTTTTCGTCCGGGCTTTGCCCAAAATGGCAACTTACCTGCCTTTTAAGGCAAGTCGGTCACAAATTTTGGAGGCCGATGGCCTATTTACACCCATGGCCTAAGTGCCACCCTTGTCACAGGTCACACCCCGCTGGCCTACGGTCGAAATAGTACAGTATATAGGAGTGTGTTACCCCTAGTGTATCAGTGTACATACATAATTCATATTTAATCAACTCCTTCAGTTCGTGCTCCTCGCTCTCTCGGGTGTCAAGTCAAACAGCCTGGCAACACTTCAGTAGGATGTAAGCTGAGAAGCGTGAACCGGCAGCCACACCTCCTCGAGTCAGCCCAAGATACGCGGATTTTCACCCGAACTTTGCATGAAATATTCGGGTGAAAACGAAAAAAAAAAAAAAAAAAAAAATCGTGAATTCCACCTAAAATTTTCACCCAAAATTGAGGTGAAGCCAATATCCGTCACCTAAGAATTGGGTGAAAATCCTATACATCTTCGGGTAGGGTGAAATTCACTCAATGCGTACCCCCCAGTGGTGGTCCGTCTGGGCCTGTTGCCTCGTCCTTCCGTTCATCACCTCGACATTCTCATTTCTTCGTCATGTCCTCTGTTTCTCTTCTCGACGATTTCTATAAAAAGGCTTGGGGTTGTGAATGGCCTCAACACAAAGGAAGAATCCTTAAGGCCGACCTCGGTCTCACTGTCGACATCGACGCGGAGGACGACGCGGAGGACGTTTACCAGGTCGCCGTTGACGATCACTTCGATTACACCTGCCTCGAGAACTTGAAAACCCTCATTTTACCCTTCGCCTTGATGGCGATCAAGGATGTTCTCATCATTCGTCCAGAGTATGTTTTGCTTCGGAAGACGCTCGACCAGCATGAGCAGCAACATACACGCGCATTCGTGGTGACGGGACATCCAGGAATTGGTTTGCACAACTGTACCATCAGCTCAAATGCTCCTGTCTAATTTCTGCGCCTCATAGGTAAAACCACGTTTCTGTTATACCTTCTCTTACATCGCCTCGAGAACAAGCTTCCGACGGCGGTCCAATTCGACAACCATCGCTACTTCATCTTCGACGGCCAAGGCGCTACGGCTCACTTCGTCGCTGATCCTGTCGAACCGAGACTTTGCCAGTGCTGGGCCCTAGCCGACAGTAACGCCTACATCACGCAACCATGCGTGAGCTTTACAAGCCAGGCTAAACTTGTCATCCAAGCGTCATCACCGAAACCCTCGAGGTGGAAGGAATGGCTGAAGCAGACGGAAGGCGAGCGGATCTACTCGGAGCTTCCCTCTGCGCTGGAGATTGGGGCGATTTTGTAAGCCGACTCGATGTCCATCCCTATATCCTGCCTGATGACTCAAGATATCATCCCTCCTTGTCCCAGGAAAGAGCTCGGCTTGGCTCCATCTTCGACTTTTGCCCTCATGTCGAAATGGGGACCATCAGTTAGAACGATTATCCGCCTTGCGACTGCCGCCACAGTTGGACACTTTAAACTCGAGGCGCTCGAAGAGGACCTGGAGGCCGAAGCAAATGCGGCAGCACACCACATATGCTCTGCCTCATCGCTGGTCGACCTCTTCGTAGCCGGCGAGAGTGTACCAGGCAGTGAAGGTTCCAGCATCTGCTTTGTTCGACCTCACCGCAAATTTACGAAGAACGGCACCGATATCGTCTCGTCGACGAAAGCCATCCCGTTCATCCCTACAAGGTTCCTCGACGAAATCTTCGCGAGGCATTGCTCAATATTTTCCAGCACCAAATCCATCGAGCTCTTCGAAGTGTTCAGTTCACATTCCTTGACGCGATCCACTGCCGGCTGGGATTTCGAGGTGCTCATGCATCGCTACCTGAGCACGGATCGTGCACCTCTTACAATCTTTGGAGACGGTGGAAAGTTGGAGATGCAGATGCGGCCATCGCCCAAGCTCATTCCTGGCACAGCGGCCGGGCTCAATAGCACCGGTGTCTCTGACTCATTCTACTGGATGCCGTCCGTCATGAATTTCCCGGGAGTTGACGCCGTTCTCGGCGATACCGACAAGAACATCTTCGCCTTACAAACGACCGTCGCAGGCGAGCACGGGAGTCCCGCCGGTGGACTTAGACGAACCTGGGGCGACCTCGATGAAGACGTTCGAAGAGGCCGCACTTGGCACGTCGTCTTCGTTGCAGACCAGAAGGCAGTGGCTGATCGGCTCGTGAGAGAGTATTCGTCGCAGCTGAAGACATTTTCTCTTGGTAAGCACCCTGTGGTACGTGTGCGGGTGTGGGGTTGTGTCCTTCCACTACGTCGTTCATACGGTAGGTAATCGTTGCATGTATCGCTACTTGTTCTATGGTTCCATTCTGTTTGCTTCAATATACGTACTACGTACCTGTTTGTGTAGCCGAAGAACTCATTGTAAACTGCATCTCACTCCCTTCCAACCCGTGCTCGAGTTCGGTCCGGTCGTGGTGATAGCGAAGTTTTTGCTCCGACTTCACCACGAGACTACGATGTTCGTTCACCTTGCATCTCGAACAAAAAGGAGACATCGAAGTGCTCGAAGCTGGTTGGAGACAAGAACACAGAGACTCTTGCGAGCAAGTTTTTCCGACATACAATAGGTCATGTAGAAGCTCGTCCAGCACGATACCATCAACTCACTCGTTCTGGTCTCTTAAACTAGGCATAGCAGTGTCTCTCCACCGACGACCGAGTTGAAGTCGCTGGAATCAGAGGAGAACATGGCTAGTGACGAAATCCTTAAGAGATGCGCTACAATGGCAATACAAGGGAGTGCGTCTTTAGCGTTTCGACTTTTCTTCTATCGCTTCTCGCGATCTGAGTCCAACCTGACATCGTCCTTTTGGGCAGTCACTCGACGATTTATCTTTGGTATCTTCCTTCTGTCGGAGTCCCAATCGAGTTTCTGAGAAAGCTGGAGGAGAAGTTGGAGACTACTTATCTTAGTCAACGTCCTAAAGGAGGGCTCGAAATCGGGAAGCGAGTCTGGACAGTCTCCTGCCCGCCGCAATTTCGGCGAGGAGTCAGGACGCACGCCCGGAACAAGGGGCCAAGGTCGTGGACCAGCCCTACGACGAATTGATGAGGGCGTGAAGTGTGCGTCATGCCCTCTTCTCAAACCCCGTCAACTACATCTGTCCGCCGTCGTCTGATATCGGCCATGTCCTTTCTTCTTCTCGAGACCATAATGTTCGAACTGTAGGGCTGTGAGATTTGAGCGAACCCAGTCCTGTTGACTTGTTTACATAGTTTCGCGTGCAACGCACGCTTGACGCACGCACTTGTGTGTATTGTAGATGTCCATAGCTTGGTTTCCGATATGAAGACCTGGCAAGAGTTCGATGGCCGGAGGACGGAGTCCAAGGATGGGTGGCATTACAGGGATTGTGGGCCATCGAGCGAAAGACGACAGAAAGCAAGAGAACGCGATGATTCCATTCTTTACGATTAACGACGTACATAATAATTTCAGTATCAGTGCGGATGATGGTTGGGCAGGTAAGTGTAGTGTAATGTAAGCAGTTGAATGTGTGATGCCGATGCTATGAAACCGAGAAAGAAAAGGAAAGAGAATGAGAGCAGTACTGGCACTAGTAAATATAAAGGGCACCGAACGAAGAGAGGTGTTAACGGGATTAGAGTGGATAGAGGGACTGGGAATACAATGATAATGGTATCGGACATCGAACCACTGTTAGACAGATGTTTCTTCTTCTTTATGCGACGACCGTCGACTTGGCCGTCGCTCCTCTGTATCGCGTACACGTCTCCCTTGCTCTGCCTCCGTTTCGCCAACCGTATCGGTCGCCGTTCGAGTCCGTCCGGTCCGACTCACGACCCCGACCCCATAAGATTCAAGCCTCCATTCGTCGGCACGCCCGGCGAAGGTATCTGTATCTGCTGCTGCTGTGGGTACTGGTGCGCGCTCATGACTTCGTTGTAGATCAACACTGTTGGACCGCAAGCGGGTCAGCCAGCCAGTCCCGCCACCCGCCCGAAGTCTGAGTAGAAAACGCACCCTTCAGATCTTCTTTCCCCAACGGCTCCGAACCATCAAAGTCAAAGAAGGAGGGATCGAGCGGCGGAGCGGTCGGTTCGTCGTCTGGGTCGTGATATGACTTTGCAAGCACGAGTCAGTACGCTCGATTAGATGAGAGTGAGGGGAGGATGGACGGACCTCGAGGTAAGGATGCCTCAGTGCCTCTGAGACGTCGATCCGTTTCTTCGGGCTGAAGGTGAGGCATTTCTCCATGAGGTCTACCGCCTGTGTCCATATCGAGATCGTCAGCTTAAAACTCAAAGCGCAAGATTTCGGGCCAGAACGCAAGCGCAGACTCACAAGCGGATTCGCGCCGACAAATAGCTGATCGAGCGGTTTTTTCTTCCTAAATGGCAGCGCGCGGAGGTACTCTCTCGATCGTTGTGAGGTGATGGCATAAAAGTCGTCGAGGGAGGGTGTGCCGAGGATGTCGAGGATGATTGAGAGTTGGTGGTGATCTGATGGATGGAGGCAAAAGGTTAGCGAGAGGTGTGGGAGGAAATGGGATGAATGGAAGACGGCGGTAGAATCGGTCTCGTGCACGTTTCAAAGCGTAGCGAAAGAGAAAAGGGAAGACGTACAATCTCGACCGGGGAACAACGGCTTTCCGCTGATCATCTCTGCAAGGACACAGCCGACGCTCCAGATATCGATAGCGCGGGTGTACTCCTTGAACGTAAGCATAACTTCCGGTGCGCGATACCATCTAGGATAGCACGATGAACGCTTGGCCATCGCAGAAGCATGAGCCGGCATACCTTGTTGCGACGTATTCTGTAAGGAAGTTGGACGAGTCGTCTGCGTCTGGGGGTGGCCGTGCTGATCGTGCGAGACCAAAGTCGCAGAGCTATGGAGAAGACGTCGATGAGTGATTGCAAGAAGAGAAGGATGGACGGCCTACCTTGAGATCGCAGTTCGCGTTGAGGAGCAGGTTGGATGGTTTGAGGTCTCGATGGAGGACGTCGGCGGAGTGGAGGGCTTTCAGTGCGCGTAGTGTCTGCATTGGGGATGAATGGGCGAGCAATGTGGCGCAGAAATAAAAGATTACCTGGTAGATAAAGTACTGACAGTGGTCATCGGACAGCGTCTGTGTCCTGATGACCCTATGAAGGTCAGTCTCCATGAGTTCCTGTACGAGATAGACCTCGCGAAAGTCATGGATATTCTGTGGCCTGAGGATGTCGAGGATGGAGATGATGTTCTCGTGGTGAAAGTGGCGGAGGAGCTTGATCTCGCGCAGAGTACGAAGACAAAACATGGAGTGGTCGAAGGGGGTGATGCGCTTGATGGCGACCTTGCGACCGGACGGGACGTGGACTGCTGAGCTGGACGACGTGTGAGTATCGGTGCTAGACGTCGGCACAGACGGCGTACCAGACCACGCCGTACGCGCCCTCCCCGATAACGTCCAGCAGGCTGTAGTTCTGTCCGACCGCAAAGTTCGCCAGGCGCGAGTCGGTCTCCATGTCGTCGGTGTCGTCGTCGTGTGCGATGGCGAGTGTGCTGAACGCCAACGCTGAAACTGTAAACGCTGCTAAACGGATCAGTATGTACCAAGTCACGTGATGTGGCGGCGGCACCCAAGAAGCAATTTTTGGTCAGCGCGCTGCTGGAGCTCGTGGCCAGCGTCCTCCTTCCGGTCTCCTGCCATCCCCCAACGTTACTAAAACCTGGTTAATACTCCTTGCACACGACGACAACCAGGATGCCCGTAGCCGACAAGCACGACGAAGGCGACGAGTCCGTCGACTCCCGCGACAGAGACAGGGAACGAGGCCCTAAATCAAAGTCTTCCTCGTCTAAATGTCCGTGCCTTATTTCCTGTCTGCCTTTCCTCTCCTAACGCAGACGAACAGCGAAAGACCTGTCCCATGTCCCCTGCAAGTTCTTCAAAGTAGGCTCGTGCACAGCCGGCTCGTCCTGCCCCTTTTCCCACTCTGTCCTCGAACCCGGCCAGCACAAGGAGACCTGCGCCTGGTTCATAAAAGGAAACTGCAAATTCGGCCACAAATGTGCTCTCGCCCACATTCTCCCCGGCCAGTCGATGGCGATGGACAGGAAGAACAAGAAGGCGGCCCAGACGGCTGGCAAGAGCGGCGGTGGTGGTGGACGAGAGGGCGGAGAGAGGGCTGAGAGGGAGAAGAACGGGCCTGGTGGAGGCGGCAGGGTCCACAAGTCGTCGTCTGGACACGGCAGGGGCGAGAGGGACGGCGGGAACGGTGCTGACGGCGCCGGCCGTCCTTCTGGCGGTGGTCTCTTGTCGGGCTCGTCGGCGCCAACGAGGATCCTGACCGGGACGTCGTCGCGCGCACCGATTCCGATGTCCCTCAAGGCAACCATCTCGCCCTCTGCGCCCGCCCCGCCGCTCAAAGACACCGACTTTGCCTCCTTCGGCCTTCCCGACGAATCCAACAAACTGCCCTCGGCACCCGCCGCTCAATCCCGCACCTCCCAGTCTCCCGTCGCCGACAAACGTTCTGCCGAACCCAAAGATGTATCCGTTCCAGACGTCCAAGTCGATGCCGCCACGGGCGACATGGATGATGAAGAACAAGTCCGCACCAAATCCTCGCCCGCTCCTCTGCCTTTCAACACTCCCCGTCCTCCACGAACCTCCTCCCACCACAGTCAACAGCACGACCCCTCCTCCTCCGACAATCTCGGTCCTATCGGCTCCCCTCCGCGCTCACTCATTGGCTCTCCACCCCTCTCTCAAACGTCCAGATCTGGGTTGAACGGAAGAGCAGGCGACGGCTTCTCACCTGGGACTTCACCGCAGTCGCAGCCTTACTTGCAACCCACCGTTCACTCCTCCGTCCCCGCGAACGCCTTTTTGTCGAGCAGTCCGTTCAATAATGGCATACAAGGGATGTATTTCGCAAAGTATCAGGAAGAAGGACAGGGACAAGGACAAGCGCAGGGGGGCGTTGGGACGGGTGCAGGCGGATTCGGTGCGGAGGAAGACGACTTTAGGACGAGGTCCGGTTTGGCTGCATCCCTCGGTGCGACTCGTACCTGGCGCAGCGATCTCAGCATGACAGCCGCGAACCCTCCCCCCTCCGCTCCTCCTACCTCGACTCGCCATCCCCATCTAGGAAACCATCTGTCTATGGGTCTAGGCGGCGACACCGCCGTCGTCGACGAAGACCTGGAAGAGTTCATCCCTTCCTCTCTTACCGATCTCCTCACCCCCGAAGAACGCAGCCGCAGATACTCCCGAACGAGCGGACATCCAGGTGCTCCTCCCTCCTCTGCCGCCCCTGGTGCTGGCTGGAACATGAACGCAGGAGCTCAAAGACCGAGTCTCGAGACGCACCATCACCGGTATTCGAGATCGGTTCCTGCCCCTTCGTTGTTGGGCGATATCAAGTCGATATGGTCGGATCCTCAGCCTCAGCCTTCGCCTTCGAATCAGCAACACGCTCAGAATATGTCCTCTTCGCCTGCTAACCCTTCACTCCTCCAAGGGGTGCCGGGCTCGTATAAGAGCGGTGGGTACATGGGTGGGCCGGGAAGTATGGGGATGGACGCAGGGAACGGTATACACTCAGGGTCGGGTCTGCCGATGTCCATGTCGCCCTCTTCCTCTTTCCTGTCGCCGTCGAACGCCAGCGCGGCCTTCCTACCTTCGATACACCAGCATCACCAACAATTCATGAATAAACGATCGATTTCGAACGGCCTTCGCCCTCTCACCTCCACGAACAGCAGCAATAATAACAACGGGTCGACGACGCCAGTCAACGGTACATCCTCACCTAGCGCCAACGCCGCTCAACTCCTCGCGAGGTTGACGGGCGACACCGGGATCGGTCTGGGAGGTGGGATGTCGCCTCCACCGACGAGTGCTTCGTTCCACCAAGCCTTCCGTCCTCCCGGTCTCGCCCAGTCTATCTCCGGCACCGGCGGTTCCGCCGTGACTCTGAACGACGATTTCTCAGGGCGTTCGCAGGCGCAAGCGCAGTCCCAATATCCCCATCACCTTTCCAACAACAACTCACACCAACAGTACGCCCAGGTTTCTAACAACAACGCCCAGCACCAGCAACACCAGCATCATCATCATCATCATCAACAACAACAACAACAGCAGCAGCAGCACAATCAGCAGCACGTCGCCCCCGCGATGGCCCTCTCGCCCTCCACCCGCGCCCTCCAAGCCCACGCACCAGGCCAGTCTCTTCCACAAGGCCTCGCAGCAGGCTATTCCCGCATCCACGCCCTACCTCCCCCTCCCGCCGTCGGCAACTTACCTTCTCCATCCATGTTCGGGTCCGTCACGTCTGGTGGGATGGGCGGGATCGGGTCGTTAGGGCAGGGCCAGGGACAGGGCGGATTAGGGTTGATGGGAATAGGCCCGGGAGGTGGATTTGGCGGTCAAGGGCAACAACAGCAACAGCAACAGCACCAACAGCCCTCGCTAAGCGATTGGATAGGAATGTCACCCGGCGCTGCAGCAGCCAACGGGCATTCCATCCTTGGTGCTACCGCACGAGGCTCGCCCCTCTCTGGTTCCGTCGCGCTTCCTGGAATGGGCGGTAGACAGGTGAGCGGCGGGAACGGGCCTGCGGGGAGGAGTTGGGCTGGGGTTGTTAGCGGGAGAGAGAGGGAGGGCGGAGCGGCGGGGACGTTGAGCCCGTTGAGTGGACCGGTGGTCAGTGCGGGACATGTCGGTGGTGGGGACGATGATGACTTGTTCGTGTTGGATGGGTGATAGAGAGAAGAAGAAAGAAGAAGAAGAAAATATGGACGATGGCGTCCGTGTGCTTGTAGGCTGGTGAGCTGCGCTTTGGGTTTGGGGTCATCGTTGGGTCGATCGGTCGTGACGCATGGTATCGTGTCGTACTTAATTTGCTGTATTTGTCTTCCCTTGACTTTTGACTCTCGGCTCTCTGTCATATCTCGTTTTCTTTTAATATTCCTCTTTACATCTCTCATCTTTCATATACATTCCCGGTCATATTCATATTTGTGGTTTGCGTCTCGTGTAAGCTCTCGTGTGGTCGTCCCGATCGTTGAATGATACGTACTATTCTTCAGCATGTTCAAATGAACGGACCCTTTGTGTGCATAGACTTACATGTTCTGCTCTCGCTCGTCCGGTTTTATGTCCTCTTGTTTTGCTATCGGCTATGTGTTTGTGCTCCTCATCCAATATTCATGTCCCTTCACGTTGCTTCCAAAATTCACATTCCGATTCCGATTCTTGATTTTCTCGCACAGACTTCATCTTGCGTTGTATCACCATATTTACGAATGCACACTCGCATGATCATCAAATCCCGTCGTTCAACGCTTCCCATGTATGGCCCACTAAGTCGGACCGAACGAGAAGGATGAACTTGCTCAGTGCAACCTCCACGCGGCAGATGCCTTGCGAGATGTAAATCACGCTTCTGTCGGAAGTACTCATTAGCCATGAAGTCTAGCATCTATGTACATATATATCACTTCGACTCTTCTAGGAATCTAGACTTGCGCCCCATTACGCTTCGTTCCTGTTACTCCTTCGTCCCTGTTACTCTACGACGACGACAACGACGACGACGCTGCCTGGCTAACCTCTACTCTAAGACTGTCGACACGATATCTGCGTTGGAATACACGCCTTAGCTAAATACCCAAGACTAACTAAACGCGTCTCTACTCTCAAACATGGCGGACCTCGACCCGACCTCAGTCCCTCCCGAATACACCAAAGAAGGCGCAGACTGGCTCGCGGTGTTCAACCCGCACGTGCCGCGCGTCATGGACGTGAAGTTAGAGGCCAAGTTCACACACGACAGGTGCGTCTGCGAAGTTGGTTCTGGCTTTTTGGTGGAAAAGGACGTACCTCTGATGGGTTGGTTGTTCGGACGTTTGAATGAAGGGTAGTATGCAGCGTTAGGTTCTCCAATGACGGGAAATACGTCGCGATTGGGCTGGATGGGGAGGTTCGATTGTATGAAGTTGGATCGGGGAGTGCTCATGTGTACGCAACTCCTCCTCTGCCGGAACACGCCCCAGTTTAGCTTCGACTGACTTCCTCGCGTACGGTTCTGTAATACAGACTTGCGTTGAACTATGAGGGTGAGCCACCCACGCGGAACTATGTTCGAGCTGTGGCGTTCAGTCCGGACGATAGTATGGTTGCTGCCGGCACGGAGGATGCGCTCGTCCGAGTATGTCCAGTCCATATATTTCTTCTTGTCACCGTTGACTTACGCGTACGCTTCTCGCCAGATATGGAGCGTGAGCACCAAAGAGCTCATTCACACATTGCAAGGCCATTCCCGCGAAATATACGCTCTCGAATTCATCCCGGGCCCTTCGTCTTCACATTATTCACTCGCTTCCAGCTCAGGAGACCGCTCTATTCTCGTTTGGTCCCTCACCCAGTCATCCTCCCCTTCCCCCACAAGCACTCCTCTCATCGTCGAGGAGGACCTCCAATCGCCCAACACAGTCATCACAGCTCTCGCCGTCTCCCCCGATGGAAAGTACATCGCCTCGGGAAACCTCGAAGGCCAGATCCGACTCTGGAGCTCGCATGGACCTAGCACGGCGGACGGTGTCAAGGACAACAACGGACGGGAGTGGAAGGCGGTGGTCAGGTGGCAAGCACACGAGGAAGGCGTTTATAGCGTCAGATGGGCCAGTGGAAATGTGAGAGACGTAGGGATAGTGACGGGGAGTTTGGACAAGACGTTGAAGAGGTGGACGCTGACACTGCCGGACGAGGGTTCGAGTCCAAAGGCGGAGTGCGTGAAGACGATGGCCGGTCACAAAGTGAGTGCTCTAGGTTAGGGTGGTTAGCAGAGCGCTGTTGAACGCTGATGTCGTTACGGTCGAGTAGGATTTCGTTCTCGCCAGTGCCACCGTTCAAGAGGGCCACAATTTGAGAGCCGCCAGCGCTTCGAGAGATGGGAGAGTCAGGTTATGGGATCTGAAGAACGGAGAGATGCAGTTTGTGGTACAAGGGCATCGTAACGCTGGTGTGTATCTCTAGCTGTTCCTTTCATCTCGGGGTCACGATCCGTACTGACAAACAACGCGAAGTGACCTCGGTGGACCTCAGTCGCGATGGGAGGATGCTACTGTCGGGAAGCGGCGATGGCGAGGCACGGTTGTGTGCGTATATTCTCTTTCACTATCTACTCTCGAAAAAAAAGGCAAGGGAATGACGCTGACTATCATGATCTCGCCGTGTATCCTACAGGGAGTTATACCATCCTTTAACAGGTCCTTCCTGTCATGTTCTCCCCACTCTATTGTAAGCTATACTACTAGCCTGATGCTACCCGTGAATGAATCTCCATGAGTAAGAAGTGACACCATCAAGATTGTCGACGTGTCCTTATACTTACAGGCAATGAATTTTTTCCCGGAATGATGGTGTCCGGCGAAAGTCACCCTTGGCAAACGGCTATATTGTCGATCTCGCGACTACGTTTCCCGGCTGAGATCTTGACTTATTCGTGTTCATGCTAACAGGGATCATTATTTGGTCGCAATCAGATGTCAGTGAGAGAGTAGGTGGCATACGGATATGGATGGAGTACAGAGTGTAAACAGCACAACATGATGTTTGAATACGCAATGAGAGGAGATGAAGGTATTATTCGATGCGTCTACTTTTTCTCCTGCTTTTCCATGTGTTCGATGTACCTGTCGAACAGGAGCCCAAGTTGCGCGTGGCCCAACGCCTTCCGACTAGGTGGAGCATGCGAGAGTTCCGGAGCAATGAGCGATATGTCCATCTGTGTCGAGCTCCTACCTTTCGCCACCATCATATTCTCCAACTCGAGGATCAGACCAGCAAGGGCCCGAGAGAGAAAGTTGTGAAGAAATGGCCCATACAACCTTTTGGTGACAAACTTCAGAGGCCCCCCAGACAGTCTGGAGTCCCACACCTTTCTGACCGTCAATGCTCCACAGGACTCGCGAGATATCCATGGACATGAGTTGCATGATTCCCTATAAATACAACATAAGTATGTGCGCTGCGAGCAGGACACGGACTCGTCCGTCACCTAGCCCTAGCCATCTGACCTTGTCACACCTCGCAATACCTCGCCACACTGGCCATCCCTACTCCACTATCATTCAAGGCTGGGGGGCACTATCATCCTTGCGGTACTGTACCGTGGTCAGGAATTAAGAAGAAAGGAAAGAAAGAAAAAGGACATACATTAGCGAAACGTCTTGGATGCTGTGCCTCAATGTCTCGGACGAGGTCACTGTGGGCGCCAGAACTGTGGGCAGACGTCTGACCAGATTTATGTTGTACTTTGGATCTCTTCATAGCGCGGACCAAAACTTCTAACAGATCATTCCGAAGGCGACGGAGAAATTCGGTGGGGATTCCAGCCAGTGGCGGCGGACACCACGGATAAATTATTGAGTGACTGCCGGAGAGGAAGAGCTCGGGAGAGGCATCGGAGGTGTCCTTGGGTGGCGGCGGCGTGCGTGAAGGATCGGTGGGATGCCAGTACTGATAAAGTCGCCAACAACACCAACAACATTTCTTACTAACAGCGATAGGCGTCCATTGGGTCTAAAAGAACGGCGGACATATACATCTTCAATGACCCAGCGGAAAGTCCTGTAGAAGAAACACACGCACTTTGAATACCCTCTTCAGTATGTCCCAGTCGGCATGGTTCAGGCCTAGTGCACGCTGCGACGGTAGCTCGACTTCGGACGGCGAGAACGAGTGGGCCAAGCCCATCAAAATCGCTTCCGCGTGATACGTCACTCCCTGCACTCGTTCCGCCAGCTTTCGTCGGTCGAGGTAGCCAGGGAAATTTTTAGTCTCCACAAGAGGGTGTTGGGACAGTTCGTCCAAGAAGGTTTTGATACAATCCTCGACATTGTCGATAACGGGATCAGGGAGGGCGACGAGGTTCGCGCTTATCGGGATGCGCGGGGGTCTGCGAAAAATAGAAGTGGCGGCTTCGTACCAAGCAACGATTGTCTTGAGGTATCGAAAGATCGGATCTTCAGACGTACTCGGCCTTTCAAAGTCTTGAGATAGAACTATAAGGACAAAAGGCAGTAAGACAGACGATATACAATCAGACTCAAGTAGCGAGAACGTTACCATCTTCCTCTTCCACTGCGAGCAGAGACGTCTCTTCTGTATTTACGGTGGTGTCCTCGGTCCGATCTTGACTCCCTGAGCATGACGATGAGTTTTAGGATTCCCGATGGAGGTAAGAAAAAGAGTTTTAAAACCAAAAAAAAATGAAGGACACTTACGATAGTTTGCGTTGGTCTTCTTCTTGCCCATCGCCTTAAAAAGAGGTTTGTCCTCTAGGAGAAATTCGACCAGCCCTGTTTCCAATAGGCCGTGAAATTGAGTGAGCATCATAGTCGCTGTGATGATCTCATCCCCTCCCAGCTTCTCCTTGCACACCCCGTTCTCGATTAGGGCATTTTTCAGTCCAATATAGGTCTCCGTCAGGGCGTCAACCCAGGGCCTAATGTTATGCCGAGTGATCCTGAAGGCAGTACCCCCACTCTCGAAAGTGGGATGCTCAGCGGTAATACCACGATCCATCGTCAACCAGTTGAAAATTTCGCGACGTTTGACCAGAAGTGTTTTGTCGGGGGGAATGTGGATCTGGGAGAGGTCGTAAGTGGCGAGGGTTTCGATTGGATGCGTCTCCCATGTGTTTCCGCCGTTGAGAATGCGAGCCGCGATCTTGGGATAGGCATTGGCAACCATATATAGTTGAAATTGGTCGATCGTGCGTGAAAGACGGTCTTTGTCGGTACTCGGAGTACGGAAACTGTCGATAATGGTGAAGATGTTTCGATAGTGCACCTCAGGACTAAACAGGTGACATTGAACGAACAAAAAAGCAAAAAGAGTAGCAGAGTCACGCACTCCTGAGAGACGACATTGACATCCCAAGTCGCCAAAATCTTATCCACTTCCTCTTCCTTGTTCGCTGTCAGCTCCGTGCTTAACAGCGGCCGTACTTGGGCCGCCCTTGGAGACATTCCGTTCCGCGTGTTTTGAGCGACGAGGATGCATTGGACAGCGGTAGAGTCGACGTTGGCAGTAACAGCGACAACACGAAGAGCCTTGGGGTCGCTTGCGGGGCCTGTGACATAGGACGGTGTACCTGTGGTAAGAAGAGTCGCGACGTGGTACAACGTGAGTATCACGGAATCGCGGAGCTTGACAGATTGCACAGGGTCATCTTCTCGATGCCCTCTTAGAGCGGTCGTGAGGAGGCATATCTGAGCAGTAAGATATTTGACGTCGCTGTCTTTGTCTGCCATTTGTCGTGTACGGTATGAAGGTCGTTTGCAAATGAAACTGGGTAACGCGGCCGACCCATTTCTTGGACGCACCCAACCGCGCGGCTCCCGTCCGCCACACGCCTTTGCCACGCGAGCGCGGACTCTTTTATTATTATTTTTTTATTTTAAAATCAAATGTATTTTTATAGCGCCAGCGAGAGCCAGGGGCGCTGTGTATGTAAATACATACAACCAGACCACAAAAGTAACCGCATGAGGCGCCCGAAACCGAACCCTACATAAGCGAGACCACTGTATGCATACTGTACTAAGTACTTCTTTGTCAAATCACTTGAATCTACTCGTGATTCTCCGTCTGATTGGGCCAATCTTCCACAAATGTCGTTACTACAGCTTGACCGTGACAGGACCGCTAAGTGGCTTCTGGATAAATATACAATTTATTCCCCGAGAATAATAGAGGAAGGTCCGATAACGCAAACTTTGAATGTCATCTATTCGTGGTCCAAAGGCTATGCTACATAATTTCTCAATTCCTCTGCCCAAGACTTCGCCACAGTATTAGCTTGCCCCTCAGACATAACCCACTCGTCGGCTTCGATGCTCATCACCACCGTATCCTCTCGGGGGTTGTGGATGAATTCAACTACGACCTCGTCCTATGTCCATAAATTGTCAGATTTTTATTCTAAGGTTATGGGGTATCATGGAAGATAAGAACCCACTGCTACTTCAGGTACAACTAGAGACTCGTCCCATGGAGACGGAAGTCGATGCTTCTCGGGAGGTGTGACGACATTATAAGGGAGCTGTTTAAGTCGTCAACAACGAATTCTTGTCAGGGGCATAGAGCGGGGAATTGAGACAATTACGAACCGTCAGACTCTTCAGCAGCCTCCCGGAATAATACTTCTCAGCCTTCTGCTCAGCATCTGTATGCCCATTAGTTATGTGAACATCGTTCTTCTCCGTCTCAACCCTCCGCCCCTGCACCTGAAGAATATTCAACCACACGTTACACACAGGCCTCCCCTCGTTCCCCACCCACCCACAAACATCACTCAGCCGCGATCTCTCTACGACCTGGCTGTTGACCTCCATCCTCTTCTTCTCTTCCTTCATCAGCTGCATTCCTATCTCTCGAATTGTGACGGAGCCACCAACGTTTTTGATATGATGCGGAAGGACGTTCAGACAAGGCAGAGCCAGGCTGTCTGCGCTGATACCCGAATCGAACTCCTGATCTCGGGAAGCGAGCATTAGACCGAAGGTTACGGAGGTGTCCTTCGTGTAATAAGCTTGAACACGAGCCCAGGTAGCCATGAACACAGTCGAAAGCGAGAGACCATCAGATTGGGCCCTTGCACGGATGGAAGAGAGCGGAGGGTAGATATCGCGGACGATGAGGTTGATGCGGCGATTTGGAAGATAGGACACTGTAGACTCTTGATCTGAAGGGAGTCTCATGCCGATCGCAGACCACAGTGACGACCACAGTTCGCACGTCCTTCGTGCTCGATTCGGACTCGATGGTGTTGGAGAGTTGAGGCGGATGAGCGCCGGTTTAAAGAAAGTCCCGAACAATTCTTGCCAGTACCGACGTTGTCCGTCCTTCGAGGAGAGGGCAGGTGTGAAATAACCGACTACACTGCGAAGATCGGCGGAAGAGGTTGGGGAATCACCGCGATACAGCGTCTCCAAGTCTTGAACAAGAAGGCGCATAGACCACGCATCTGGTTCAGTGATCTCCTGAGCGTTCGGACATTAGGACTACAGCGAAAAGAGAAACGTACCATACTGCATGTGATGGAGACCGAGAACGATGTAGCTATCTTCTTTCCCATGCAACAACGCCATCCTCGAAAACGGAACACTTGGCTCCGGAGCGCTTTTCACGAATTTCCTCGCTTGTTCATGTACCTCAATTGTCTCGTCTTCCGCAACAATTTTTCCCTCCACCCATTCTGGCTTCCAACCGTTCAACACGCATAGTGCGATCCTTTGCTTCGCATCTCCCGTCTTAACAAATGAAGACCTCAATAAGGGGTTCCGCTCGACCAGGCCCTCCCAGGCACGTCTCATTCTCAAGCCATCAAGTTTTCCGCAGGAAGACCTGAAAGCGAATGCGTACTGCCAACGGAGCCCGCTGCCACGCTGCCAATTGCCGATATACCATTCCATGCCGGGCGTAACAGGGAGAACATCTTGCAACTGACTCTGAAGTTTGACGGGAAGACGATTACGAGCACTCTCGACGAGCTCTGGAGGTAGGCTAACATTGTATGCTGGCGACGGCGTCGCGGTGGCGGTGCCGTTGGTGGAAACTGTCTCGAGCTTCTTGGCCAAAGTGAGCATGAGATCGGCAATGGTTGTACTACGGGCGACGTCCGAAGCACTGAGAGGAAGGGCTGCTTTCCTGGCCAACGCTGCGACCTGGATGGAGGAGATAGAGTCGATACCCATGGAAGCGAGATTAGTGGCTGATGTCACAGAGGCCGAGGGAAGCATAACGAAGTCGACGAGGATGGAGTGGAATTTTTGCTGCTCTGACGACCATAATGCCTGTGCAGAATCTTCGCGAGCGTCGTTCCTTGTTGTAGGTAAGACATCTGAATCGGAAACCTCGGAAGGAGTGGGGGGTCCGGCAAAGACGAAGCCTTCGGGGAGGACCATAGCGTTCGGAGCTCTGACCATGGACTCGAATGCATCATGGAATTGTGACAGGAGGGATTGAAGGCCGAACATGTCGAGAACATCTGCAGCACAGGAAGCGAAGACATGATAGTTCTCGGAACCCTCATGAAGTTCGATATTGATAGCGTACTGTAGACCAATGTAAATCAGAATAGAGGCGCGAACTTCACGAACATCACACGTACCTGAGTCTTCGACTGCTCGACATCAGCTCTTCCCAGGACAGTCCACAAGTCATTCTGATCTTCGATCGTGTGCCCCGGTTGGTAGAGGAACAACGTATCGCAAAGAGTTTGTAGACCGAGAGCACGTTGAATGGAACGCAACGAGGCATGCTGCCATGAGAGGGAGTCGACGTTCCAACGGTGGGCGGCTTGGAGTAGACTCTTGTTCGTTTGCCCACGAGCGATAGTCAGCCGATATGGGATGGTGTTCTACAGATAATCTATGTATTAAGTCTCGCAAGAAAGCCAGAGAAGGGAAGAAGACAAAACCCACGAAGGCAGGCCCAATGATATCTTTCGCCCCTGCAACGACCCTCCCCGAAACAACCTGCCCAAACATCACATCCTCACAACCAGTAGCCATCGCCACCACTTTCGCCCAAGCCGCTTGACCCAGGCACTGTGGATGTAGCCGATACCTCCTACAGATCCTCTGCACGTCGTCTTTGGGGATATCGAGCCTGAGAGAGCTGCGCCATGCCGACACGTCGTTTGTTTCCTGATGAGTGCGAGGGTACAGAGAGGGCCTGGCACCCTGAAGTACCTTAGACCAGTATGATGTCCCGGAGTGCTCTTGCATGACGATGGTATCGGCGAGGCGAATGAAACTCATGGGAGAAATAACGGGCTCGTCAGAGCGATAGAAGCGTCGGACGTGGTGGAAGAGCATGGGTAGCGAGATACCGTCGTAGAGAGCATGATGCATGACCAACACGACGTATTCCGCATCTGGAGTTGAGACATGACGGAAGTAGACTGGTGGACGAGCGAGATCGTCTTCGTTGGCGAATGAAAGAGAGTTGATGAACTCCGTTGAGGCGCCTTCGACGGATTCGCGTTCTTCATGTACCCACTTGAAGTCTTCTACGGAGTGCTCGACCTGAACCCAGGCGCCTTCAGATGGGGCAAAGTGGAAGGAGGTGCGAAGGATTGAGAAGGCCTGGACGGCACGAAGCCAAGACTGCTTCATCTTCCCCACATCGCAAGAAGGCTGAAGTTTGAATGGAAACGCGTGGACGTAGAGTTTCCCACCGGAGTTGATTGTCTGTGGAAAAGGAGGTTAACAAAAATCTCTTTCGTTGCGCAATGAGCCGCAACGTACCTGCGACAGCATTCCAGACTGCAACGCCGTACACGGCGCGATCTCAACCATATCTCCCTTGTCCAACTTCAACGCCTCAGAATCCAACTCCTTCGACAACCTCTTCTTCAACTCCTCCAACCACTTCTCCGCCTCTCCTTCCTTTTCCAATCCAACAGAAGGATTAGCATCTTCTATTTTTCCGGCCAGATTCATGACCGAATCTGCCTGCATGATATCAACGGGCGAGACTGCGAAGCCCGAATCGTTCAGATTCTTAGCAAGAGAGACGGCTTGCAGAGAAGAGAGACCCAGAGCGACGAAGGAGGTATGTGGGGTGATAGTCGTCGCTTCTATGCGGAGAAATGAAGCGATGCTGGTTGAGAGGGATGCCATGAGCTTTTCATCGAGGATGCGAGAGGGTTGTGTGGCGGTGACGCCCGGGTGGTCGTGGGTGGCGGATGATGTATGGTCGGCGGTGATGGTGCTGAACGTTTGGTTGGAACCAGTCGCAAACGATTCTACACAAGATTCGATACCGCACAGGAAGTTCTCGACGTCTTCGGATTTCAGGACTGACGATGTGTACGATGCACGAGCTTCGACCGTGTCCGCGACGACGTCGATCACGATCTCTACAGACAACATAAACTATAGAATCCACGGGAAGCATCGTCAGTCAGTCTTCAAACTAATATATAAAACACATCTGATAGGCAAGACAGCCAGGCTCACCTCCGCGGCCGCATGGCTAACATACACACTCTCAAATCCCTCATACTTTCCAGCTCCTTTTCCCCTCCCGTTCGCGTTCGAGTCCTCGTACCGACAAGAGAACAAAACTTCTACGAGATCCTTACGTCCGATCCATCTCTGTATCTGCCCCAGGTTGGAATGTTGATACCTCGCCGTCGAATTCAGATCGTTCTGTACGGCCTGGAGTATTTGATGTGGGCGTTGGTCATCACCGAGAAGCGGGACGTGTACGGGGACGACAGAGACGAGCGGGCAGAGTGCACGATCGATAGTCTCGAGGGGGATGTCGCGGCCGGAACGAATAATCTAACATCACGAACGAACGACCAAAGTCAGTGCACATGTTCGTTTATTTAAGGCCATCATCACGACCTACACCAAATACAGCATCATCTCTCCACCTTCCCACCCCTTCGCCCTTTGCAGAACTCGCGCCTGCCACAGCAAAAGCGGCAGCAAACACGGCTTGCGGGGTCACCCTCATCTTCATACACACGTCTTTGACGCTTCCGTAGCCCATCTCTAGTACTCTTCGAGTTCGCGCACTTTGAACTTCATCTGAGGGAGGTAAACGGCGGATGGGAGAAGAGAGGGGAGGGATGGATTTGAAGTGATCGATCCAGAACGAACGTGCAGAGGCATCGTTCGAGGGAATGCGAGAAAGGACGGAGGAGAGGGGGACCGGTGGTTCCAGGTTGGTCGTGTCGACATTCTCGGAGGCGGATAAGGAAGAAAAGAGGCCATCAACGTCACGCATGAGTGGCGGAATGGCCATACCGTCGTACAGTGCATGACTGATCGACAGGACAAAGTAGATTTCCTCGTCAGAGTAGACGTTAATCCGGAAAAGAGGCGTCGTGATGTCCTGGTTAATGTCGCTTGCGATGCGATTGGCGGATGTCCGAGCGAACCAGTCTCCGAACGACGTATCAATAGGTCCGTCGGAGTTTGAGGTCAATGGGAGGCATGTCGAGTTGGGTTTGAGAACGACTTGAACAAGGCCCTCGTCGTCGATAACGAATACCGTCCTAGCGATTTGCGAGAATTAGTACACGATTCACCAGAAAATTAAAGGGGCCAGACCCACCTCAGAATCTCATGCCTCTCAAAAACGCCCTCCCAAGCACTCTTCAACCTCCTCGCCACCACTTCACCTTCTTCACCCTCGCCTTTGTGCACCCTATAAGCGAAATGCTGAACGTACCCTTCCCCACCCGCCCCAATACCAGACGTCACGCTTGCGAGTACACCCTCTTGCACCGGGAACGGCGGTAACACCCGTTCGATCGTATCGGGGTCGAATACCGCCACAGCTCGAGCCAACAAAGCGTCTTCATCCCACTTCAACGCTTTCGTCTCCATCTCTGAAACCTCAGTCTCGCTCTTCCCTTCAGACTCCAACTGCAAGCTTGAGGGAGAAGACGAGAGGAGCTCCGCGATCCCGGAGACCGTTCCCCGTGCCATGACCTCCGCAACCACAACGCCCCTCCCCAGCTCTCTCGCCAACCTCGCGAATCCCAACGAGTCCAACCCGCATTCAAACGCATTACTCTCCGGCCCCAACTTCACCTCCGCACCCGCGCCGGTGATCTCGCCAATCAACCTCACCACCCTCTCTTCATTCTCCGTCATCGTCCGTTCCTCTTTCTCCTTCGTAGCGGGCGTGGAGGAAGGAAAACCGACGTTCTGAGCAGCTAAGAGCACGCCCAACTCCGTATCACGAAACAGTTGCCCCAGCACCTTCTCGTCCGTCTTTCCATTCATACTCAACGGCAAAACATCCACGGGGACGACATACGCTGGACGCATATAACTCGCCAGTTCCCTATTCGCCGCCTCTTTCACGCGGGGTATGACTTTCTGCACCCACCCTTCGTCATCTTCCGCAGCGTTGTCTCGAGGTGAAAGTGGGACGACGACCCGCGGCTTGACGTTCACCCGCACCGCCGTGCCCGCTTTCTTCGACGGAGCAATGAAACTGACAAGGACCTCGCCCGAGCCGAGCGAAGGGTGCGTGCTCACGAGCGTCGCAGCGTCGAGCTTGACTGCACTCACAGATGTGGAGGAGGCGGAGACGGCATTGCGCAGGACGGCAGAGACGCCTTCTGCCTCGATGCGTACGCCGCGGAGCTTGATCTGTGTGTCGATCCGACCGAGGATCTCGAGTGTCCCGTCTGGGAGCATCCTCACTACACCACCATCGCATATTTTAAAGTCAGGATCAGCGCTGCAAAAAAAAGGGGAGGTGGGGAGAAACGTACCCAAATCGCCCGTCCGATACCCCCTCACGCCCTCCCTCGGCCACTCCACGAACGCCTTCCTATTCGCCTCCTGCATGCCCTCCCCATGATACCCCCTCGCGACTAACGGGCCCGTAACAATCAGCTCTCCCGGCGTGCCCCTCGGTACGATCTGCAGCGGGATGTCGGGGTCGGGCTGATGGTGCAGCGCGGAGAGTATTGAACGCGTGCTGGTGGTGGTGGTGGGTGCGGGGACGGAGGAGGCGATGTAGACTTCGCAGGAGGGAAAGGGTCGGCCTATGTTTTCTTTTTTATCGGTTGGGCGGATGATGCGTGAGGTGCAGCCGACGGTTGCTTCAGTAGGTCTGTTACAATACAGAAGCGTAAGGGAGGCAACGATGTAAATAGAAAAACAAGTTTAACGTCAGTGAATAAATATGAGGGTAA
This sequence comes from Stereum hirsutum FP-91666 SS1, assembly GCF_000264905.1. Lineage (NCBI taxonomy): Eukaryota > Fungi > Basidiomycota > Agaricomycetes > Russulales > Stereaceae > Stereum > Stereum hirsutum. The sequence continues at coordinate 65,600 of NW_006763134.1, forward strand.
GGCGTAGTACACGCGGGGAAAAAAGTGTGTGAGCACGCACCCATAGAAATTAGCTAGTATCACGTCCTCCCTGCCCGCCCACATCTTCAACACCTCATCGCTAATCTTCTCCCCTCCACTAACGAGATACTTCAACGCGCATCTCTTCTTCCCCTCATCGCCATCATCGATCATAACCTCCCCCGGCCCCCCCGGAACACAAGCCCTCAACATACTCGGCACGATCCCCATATGACTCACCCTCTTCTCGCGTATCACCCTCGGGAGGTCCGCGAGGAGGGAGAGACGCGGGGCGGAGAGGAGTGCGGTGCCGAGTGCCCAGGACTGTGCGATCTCGGAGATATGGACGTCGAATGCTATGGCTGTAGATGGGGGGTTTTTTTTTGAGTAAATAGGGAAGGAGCAAGTGCATAGTATAAGGGAGGGAGGGAGTGGGGACTTACACGCTAACGCTAACCTCTTATCCACCCCAGGCGTCGTCACAGGCCTCGGATACTCGCACATCGCCTCGATGGCCCAATAAAGCCCACGATGGGTGAGCAGACATCCTTTCGGCGTTCCCGTCGTGCCTATCCACATCGCACACATAAAATTGTCAGTACAAAGTATTCATGTTTCAAAAATGGAAAGCACGGTACCGCTCGTATACAACAAATAAGCCAACCCGTCCAACTCCGCCTTATTCACATCTCCCTCTCCCTCCTTGCTTTCTACCTCTTCGTCTTCCGGAACGACGACCTCCGGCAGTGTCCTTTCCTCGCTCTCACTCGCGAATTCAGCAGCGAAGATCTTGGCCTCGTTCGGGGTGGTGAAGACGATAGAAGCGCCGCTGTTGATTGCGATGTAGGCTTTACGGGCGGGCGGGAGGTCGGGGTCGATCTATGCAGGAAGGGTGAGACGGAAGGAACATGGACCATGTAAGAGAAAGGTAAAAGGCGTTCGTTAGCATCACAATAAAAAACTAGAAACCACGAATCGCGTGAAAAAACAAGAGTACTCACAGAAACATAACAACACCCCGCTTTCCAAATCGCCGCCTGCAAGACATAAAACCAAGCATCCCTCTGCCTACAAACACATATTCTCTCCTCCTTCCCTCCTCCCTTGAGCTCAAGTCTCGCAATCAACCACCTCGCAACCGAATTACTCCTCCCATTCAACTCTCCATACGTGATCACCTCTTTTCCTCCTCCCCCTTCTTCGTCCCACAAATCACCCGACGCGTATATCTCATGTGCAGGCCATTCGGGATGCGTAGCCGCGGTGCGGAGGAGGTATTCCGTGACAGGGTGCGCAAGCGCCGGGTCATACCTCTCTGCGAAGGGCGATATAGATAGTAGGTTGTCGTCCGGAGGAGGAGATTGAGCGGTATCGGAGGAGGAGGCGATGAGATGCACGAGGTGGTCCACGAAGAGCGAAGCAGAGGCAGGCGAGATGAGGGCTGCGTCTGAACGAAGTTCAAGGTTCAGCTCTGCCGGCTTGTCGTCTTCATGTGGTAGAGAGAGGTTCGCGAGGAGCTGGAGGACGTTCTCGGACCACTCGGTGCCACTGTGGCCCCACCCGAACTCGACCGGGAACAAAGTGCCACCCTGAGTGTCGCCGAGAGCCAGCAAGGACATCAAGTCTTCTGTAGCTCCAGCTGGATACTCGACCTCGTCGTCGTCGCTAGCATCATCGCCACGGAAGCGAGCGAGAGAATTGGGCAAGACGTGCACGAGGAGGTCCTGAGAGTCGATGTATTGCTGGACGAGAGCAGTGTATGCTTTTAAGACCGTTTTCTTCACGGTGTTCTGTACATCCTCGGCATGAGAATGTTTATCCTCATCTGGGGATGATGAAGGAGAGTGGGAGAAAGACGGGAGGGTGAGAGTGCGGTGGACGTGTATGGGCGCGTGAGGTTCGTTGCGCGACGACGAGCCAAGGTTGGGCAGCGAGCGATGAGTATAGTTCTCGAGGACGCGGGCGACGGCGTCCATAGCGCACACAGAGTCAAGCACAAGCACAACAGGGAGACAGACTTCAACGACCAGAGACCCCTTGCATTTTCTTTTCCTCCAGTCTTACGAGTCAACCCGAACCCGGAATTTACGAACCCGTACAGTCATTTATTCGATATTTGGAAACCAAGAGTAATAATCGAGGATGGACACATGAGAGCCCAGCATGGTCCATGTCTACGTGCCCGCGTTCCTTGCTCCAAGTGCTGAAAGTTCCAAGATGTTCGGACGAGTCGGGCGGTCTGTCGGACGAGAGGATGATGGCGAATCCATGACGAGACGAGGACGACGACTGACGCGCCTGCGATCCGGCGTTTGATCTTATCCGATAGCGGCGCGTCATCCGCCCCGCCAAGCCTCCCGGAGTCATTTGCAAACTTTTAGATCCGCATGCTCCAGGCCGCAATTTTTATCTGATAATCGCTTTCCCTCGATGATCGTGGGATGTGCGAACGCAAACAAGGTTGGCATCTCGTGTCTCATCAGCTTCTCCGGCCGGCTGCGAATGAAGAAGCAACAAAGAACCTCGTTTCTCGCCACATCGCCGTTCCTCCATCCTCCTCAGTCCTCCGTCCACGTCCTCCTCGTCTGCAGCTAGTCTCGTCCGTGGACCAGTTGCCGTCCTTCAGATCTTGGACATCAGCTTGATCTCTCTGCGCATCTTTCTCTCGGACCCTCAGCTTTCCGGACGCCCGAACGCCCGTGCTTTCCAATGAATCCGAATGACAGACCTTGCTTGTCCCCTTTCGCGAACCCTCTGCAATTCTCTCGTGCTGGAACTTTTCGTTCAGGAACAGTCGTCACTTTTACGACTGCTTGGCTGACTCTGGACGGTCGCGCAGCGCCTAGCTTAATCCGTGAAAGAATTCGAAAAGAAAACATGGATATCTACTTGCCCCGCCATCCGTCTCGACCCGCATCATAGCTCGTGTCTCCACTTGTCCAAAATTCCCCGCTCGTAAATCCTAAGCTGCCCGTCCTCCCCCTCCCCTTGTCCATCTGTGCTCTCCTTCCCCTCGCCCTCATTCTCGTCGTCATGGCCATCGAGCAAAAAACGAAACCTCAGGATCCGACTGAGCCCCTCGTCTACCTCCACAAAATCCCCGACCTCCCAAACGTCCACTGTCTTGCCCTCAACCGTAATGTAGCCCGAAACGCGTTCAGCAAGCAGATGGTCAAGGACATGCACGCGCTGCTGAAACAAGTCGAGAGCGATCGTTCGTGAGTATTCATCCTCCACAGCCATGTTACCACTGCCCCTTTCGCGCCACCCGAAAACGCCACACTCACTCACTCACCCACTCTTGAAACTTCCGTATTGCATAGCGTGACAGTCCTGATAATATACTCTCCCCACCCCGTCTTCTCCGCGGGTGCCGACCTCCGCGAACGCGCCGCCATGAGCTCCACTGCCGAAGTCTGCCAGTTCCTCGACAAGTAGGCTTCCCAAAAAATATACACCTGGATAATTCGTGATACTTTCCACTCACCTACCCCCAACGAAACGCAGCCTAACAGCGATGATCAACGCCGTCGAGAACCTCGAGGTGCCCACCATCGCAGCGATGGACGGGCCCGCTCTAGGTGGCGGCCTCGAGCTCGCCCTAGCCTGCGATTTCAGAGTCGTCGGTCAGTCTCTTCCCTATCCCTCTCCTTCCTTCTCCCCCTTCTACTTCCATCACTCCACTCATCCTCACCCTCGTACTGACGTCGAATACAAATACAGCCCCATCCGTAACCAAACTCGGCCTCCCCGAATGCAAACTCGGCATCATCCCCGGCGCCGGCGGCACCCAACGCGCGCCTCGTCTCATCGGGCGCTCGAAGGCTAAAGAACTGATTTTTACGGGGCGGGCGATCGATGCGTGTGAGGCGCGACGGATCGGTGAGTTTATTTCTTTTCTTTTCCTTTGCTTTTCTCCAAAGTTGAGAGCTTTTGATTGACTGAAATATTCGTGGCGCACAGGTCTGGTAGACTACGTCGCCGAGACAGGTCAGTCCGCGTTCGAGAGGGCATTAGAGCTCGCCCGAGAAATGAGCACAAGCGGTACGTATCTCCTCTCACACACTTATCCCTATCCATTATCCATTGAACTAATACCTCCCCTACCTAACAGCACCCCTCGCCCTCCGCGCCGCCAAAACCGCCATCTCCCTCTCCGAGACGCTCTCTCTCCCGGAAGGCCTGCACGCCGAACGACGGTGTTACGAGCCTCTGCTGGAGACGCGGGATCGGCGGGAGGCGCTGGAGGCGTTTGCGAGTGGGCGGCGGAGGGCTGTTTTTGTTGGGGCGTAGTGTGAGTAGGGGGTGTGAGTATAAGTAAAGAAATTTTGGGTCATGGTATGGGTTGGGTGTATGTTTATGTTTATGCATGGGTATATGTATCTCAAAAATGACTGAGGGTGACAGAATAAAGCATGCCGTGTTGTAACCCGTTCACCCAAAAACTGGGTCTGCCAGTGCCACTCGGTGCCACACTCACGGCGACAAGGAACAATGGACCGGCATGCTCGGCCCGAAAAGTTCAACATTCGTGTCGCGCTTCGACTCACACTCGTCGTAAGTACTCACTATAGTCTCCTAAAGCAGACTGGCGAATTCTTCAACCGGCTGGCGCAAGGATCACTCTGTATAACTCACCATGGCCAGCGCTATGTCTGAATCTGAAACCAAGTCTGACAACAGCAGATCATCTTCTCCCGAACCTGTCTATCAACGCGACCAAGAGGTCAGCTTGTCCATTCTTTCCTTCCTTCATTGTTCCTCCAGCTTCAAGTGCTCACCAACGACAGGCCTTCGAAGTGTACTGCGAGGAACGCGAACCAATGTCTCAACTCCACCCGGCCTTCGTTGTAGACCGCAAAGTAGCCACCCATCCTCTCTGGCGTGGCCCAATCGTCCTATGCTTTGGTTTCGGCATCGATTCCGACCTTCTCGTCGATTATGCTCTGAAGCACGGGCTCACCACCCAAGAAAAACTGTCCGAAGGCTCCTTTCAGCGTCGAGGGCGCACGCGCGCAAGTGCCATGTTTGACGCGCAGAAGCACCTGAAGAAAAAAAGTCGTGCTGCGCGGCTCCATTTACGGTATCCGGTGCATGTGAAGCACGATATCGTGATTGCGCTGTATGATAATTATTCGAAGGAGAATGAGGAGATGTCGGAGGAGCATGAGCGGATCGTACTTGATTACTGGAGGAATGCGTTAGAACTTCCGGAGGACGAGATGCCGCTGTGGTATTTTGAGCAGGATTAGATCGCTGTTGTGACGAGTTGTTGAGTTCTCGGTTGGTTCTCGGAGATTTTATTGTACGTGTTGTGTGGTGCTTAGAGACATGGGTGGACTGGAAGTTTTATGTACGTTGAATGGTGCTGTTGAATAAGAGTAAACACAATGAAAATCTCATTCTGAACGACTCATTGGGCTAATCACGCATTATCACGGTGACTTAGACGAGGGAACAATAAACCGGCATCCTCGGCCCGAAAAGTTCAACATTCGTGTCGCGCTGATGGAAGTCGCGCTGAAGCGTCGACTCACTTGCGACTCACACTCGTCGTACTTACACTCACCATAGTCCCCTTAGACTAGCCAATCCCTCAACCACCTGGCGCAAGGATCACTCTCACCAGCGCTATGTCTGAATCTGAATCCAAGTCTGCAGCTGACAACAGCAGATCACCCTCACCAGAATTCGAATTTGACTTTCGACGCGACCAAGAGGTCAGTACAGGTCAGTACCGGTCAGTTCTGCTTTCCCCCAACCCCAAGTACTGACCAACTCAAAATTACAGGCCTTCCAAGTGTACTGCGCGGAACGCGAACCAACGCCCCAGCTGGACCCCGCCTTTGTCGTAGACCACAATTTAGCTCGTAATCCACATTGGCGCGGCCCAATCGTCTTACGTTTCGGTTTCGGCATCGATTCTGAACGTCTCGTCGATTATGCTCTGAAACACAACCTCACCACCTTAGACAAACAGTTCTCAGGCCCCGTAGAGCGTCAAGGCCGCATGCGCGCAAGAGCCATGTTCGACGCGCAGAAGCACCTGAAGAAAAAGAGTCGTGCTGCGCGGCTCCATTTGCGATATCCCGTACACCCAAAACACGACATCATGATTGCACTCTACGACAACTACTCAAAAGAGCACGAAGAAATGTCGGAAGAGCATGAGCGGATCGTGCTTGATTACTGGAGGAAGGCGTTGGGACTTCCGGAGGACGAGATGCCGCTGTGGTATTTTGAGCAGGATTAGATCGTTGTGATGAGTCGTTATGTGCTCGGGGATTCGAGGTCGAGTATACCTTTCATTGTAGATGTTCTGCGGTGCTTAGAGACATTGGTCGACGGGAATTTCTCTGTACATTGAATGACGCTGTTGAACAAGAGCAAATAGAACGAAAATCTCATTCTGAACGACTCATTAGACAGTAATTACAGTAGACGTGGGCTGCACCCCTCCCTCTTCTCCTGCGCACACACGAGCTCACACCCAATAATCCTCAATCCCCGGCGCCCTCTGCCTCCAAACCCTCCCGATCCTCAAATCCTCCTGTCCATCATCATGCACCTCGCAAATCGCCGGTGTCGCGTTCTCGTCCTCGAACGAGGCGGGCGGACTGGGATTGCGGAACGTCACGTTCCGGGTCTGTGGATGCGACCGAGCATGAAGATTAGAAACGACTACGTGAAGATGAGAGGGTAAGGAAGAAACACATACGAGACCAAGACTCATATGTATCCCCACCGGATGCTCCTCATATTCCTTCAACTCCACCTCCACCTCCTTCCTCATCCCCTTCTCTCCCTGACAAGTCCGACACCCCCCATCCTCCATATCCGCCTCGCCATGCGCTCCCCCCTCACAGCTCACCTCACAACTCGTCTGTGCTCTCTCCTTCTTCGCCTTGGCCTGCACCAACCGCGCAACATTCTCCACCAACACCCTCGCCTGCGCATACGCCGGTTTCGCCGCCTTATGGTGCGTCGTGTGCGCGACGTCGCCGAGCGCGAAGATATGTGGGTATTTCGGCTTGCACTGCGGCGTCGGGTTCGCGGTGTCGGCGAGCTGGAGGGTGCGGTGGATTGAGATGAATTGGTTTTGGGGTGGTGGGGGAAGAGAGGGTGATGAAGAGGCGGGACATGTGAAAAAGGGAGGAGAAGGAGGCGTGAGCGAGGATGGGGAAAATGTGGAGATTATGGATGAGTTGGGCGTTTGGCCTGTTGCGAAGATCTATATTATGAATGCGGGAGGTGAGCGTGCGTTAGGGAACTTTGAACTGCAGGAAGCTTACTACGAAATCAGCCTTGATTTTCTTCCCGCTCCCCAACTCGACCTCGAACTCCTCCTGCTCTTCTTCGACGACCGCACTTCCCCCCTTGCCCTTCCTAGCCACACGGGGAACACGAAACCCGCCCTCGGGGACATTGACTCTCTCGCCCAGTATGACCTCCACCCCGAGTTCAGAGCATCTCTGTGCGATGATCGAATGGAGTTTGGGATGGAAACGGTGCATGAGGCGGGATCGGGAGTGGACTAGTGTTACGTGCTTGGAGTGACTGGAATAGTGGTCGGCTATATCTGTTGCCATTTCTAAAAACAACATACACCGTCAGTCCTAATAACACAGTGGACGCGATCAAGGAGAAAGGTTAACTCACGAATACCAACGGCTCCGCCACCGACAACTACAATCCGCTTACTCCTCCTCACCTGCTCCTGATACGCCCTAAAATACTCCACTCCGTCCATTTTCCCCTCCGTATGCAGACTTCCAGGCGGACTGAGCTTCGTCCCGGTCGCAATGACGAGGTACTCATATGGTACCTCCACCACCTCTCCCTCTCCCTCATCCCCCTCCTCAGACTTCTTCCTCACAACCACACAATCCTCCCTAATCGCCGTCGCAAGCCCTTGCAAAACCTGCACCGGCCTCTCATTTTCGCCCTCACGGGGACACGGGCAATTCCCCGCCTCCCTCGCACAGACACACGGCCTCCGAATCGGGAGGGAAGAAAACATGGCATTGTAGGGGATGAACGCTTTGTGCTCATGGCCGGGTACGACCGCGAAGCGGGGAAAGGCGAACAGGTACTGGAAGTGGCTGTTCTTTTCGATGAGGATGATGTTGTGCGTGGTATGCAGGCGGGTGGCGAGGAGTTCGGCGGATTTAGTGCCTGTTGCGGGGTGATAGACAATAATGTTAGGGTGGGTTCGTGGACATGTGTAGAGACGGGGCTGCTAGTGATGCATAGAACGAGGTTTGATGGTGATACTTTGGACGTGTGGCGTAGAAGCTTCCCAACTAAGAAAAACACAAAGACCGTTCCGAATCACGCGTTCCGAGCATAATCCCGCGGTGATACAGTATTGTTCCACCAGGCTGCACGCCGACGGAGCAGAGGAACCCATTCACGTTCAATTCAGAACACAAGATCACTCCGTGTCCATCCAAACGCCCATGAGCTCATGCAATGGTCGCATTACCGTTCCAACGGACTGAAGCTTGGACTAGAAGAACATGGAAGACAGAAGGCTCGTAAAGTTTAAACTCACCGACAAAGCTACCGCCTATCACGACGATGTTCTTCTTCTGCGAATGCACCGATGGAGGCACGGTAGGAGGTCCTTGTACGTGTACAGGTACGGGTGCGGGGGTAGACGCGAGAGGGAAGTCACCGTTGGCCATTGTGGTCGAAGTACGTGGAGCAGATGGACAGGGCGAGAGGTAAGATGGTGTTACCAAAGGTGTGGGTATGTGGGTCTATTCAAAGAACAAGAACGGAGAAGTCAGCCCTCTTTTCTTTTCTAATATTACCATGGACCATGGGTACGTACCCAGACTGCGTGCTATAACTGGGGCTTCAGCTCAAGTTCGACGGGTTAGGAAAGCAAGGTTCCGATTTTTGCTAGGAGCACGGAAGGGAATGAGGGAGAAGTAAAAGGGCGAGACTGTTTGTCTAGCCACGGCCTGTTTATGTTCCTGCGCATACTTTTACTCCTAGCGACTCCAGACGGAGAACGTCGACGCGGAATTGACGCGGAAAGGCTCGCAATATCTCGGGCTCGGAATCGGACGCCGATAACGTTGAACACGCATGATTATCTGATAAGGTCCCCGCGAGGACCGTCGCAGTCATCGCAACGCCTGCGACATCTACAGTCCGAGCCCGGTCCGGAAAGATCGTGAATATTCGTCCATGCGGTTCGAGAATTTTCACTGGACAACGCAAGGCCCGACGACAAGAATTTTGCATCATGGGTTGTATGAATGTCGATTGTTTCCGACTGGAGCGAGCAAAAACGTTGCAATCATGCCGACAAATTTTCCTTATTTTCGTGGAGTACTTGGTACGACGCACGTTGTGGAGAGAAGAGCGAGAAATGGCGAGAGATGGCGCCTGCTGGAGAACAGAGGAGAGGCAGAGAGCAGCAAATATGATCATAATCACAACAACACGTCTACACATCCATACTATCCACATTTTACTAAGTTCCCTAAGTCAAAGTTCCCAACACTAAGACCGATGAACAAACAAGAGAAAAATAAAGAAACATATGGTACCACTAAGCACACAAATCCGCGACCACCTCGCCCGACTTGACGCCCATAACGCTCAACAACGTATCGCTCAACCCATGCGTCGCCTCCGTGCACCCCTGCAAATAAATCCTCCCACCCATCTCTTCTCCTTCGACGGGCATGAGCCTGTACGCCCTCGAGACGTACAACTTCGTCCCCGACGAAGGCGGGGTCAACTCCGTCGACGCAGCGAGCGAATGAAGAGGCGGCGTGATCGGCGTAGAAGGCGCACTACTATCCGTGGACCCAGCCGGACTCGTACTCTTTCTGCTCGCCCTGCCCCTGCCTTGTCCACCATACCCCAACATGTTCCTGAGCTCTTCGTCATGCACATTGATCTCGTCCGCAGAGCAGACCTTGACGTCCTGAGTGCGCACGGACTTGTTAAGCCCAAAGCGGGAGGCGACGTTCGAGTTGGCGATGAGCTTGATCCAGCCGGTGCGGTCGTAACCTGTTCCGCAGACGACGAGGTCGTAGGTCGAGTTGGAGAGGGATGCGTGCGCGGCCGGGTTTTCGGAGGTGCTGGAGGAAGAAGAGTCGTTGGCGAGGAGATGTTGAAGGGTGAGAGTGAGGGTGTCGTGTGCTGTGTGTATCATGGGACAGGGTCAGTGATAGAAGTGAGGGATACATCGGAAGAGACTTACCCTCCCCATCGAACGCAGGCGAAGCTTCAGCGGACAATATATTCGTATACGACCTCAGCCTGAGCTTCGGGATGCGAAGCTCGGACGAGGTACCTTCCCTCGCGGCGATAGTCTCGTCAACTTGCTGGTCGTAGACGAGTTCGTAGAGCTAGAAAACATTGAACAGTAGATTAGTGCACCGTGTGGGATGAACATGGCGATGCGAGTGAAAGCAGGAATAAACTTACAGTGTCAATAGTCCTCGGGTTGACGACTCCGTAATTCGTGTTCTTGTACTCCCTCGTAACGAACTCACGCGTCTTGTGCGAGCCAAGGTTGTACAGCATATTCGTCGCTGCAGTTACATCCATAGGTCAGTATCCATTCACATAAACACCGAACGGACAAGAAAAATAAAAAATACTGACAGTCAGGATCAAAAATCTCATTCGCGAACGGCGAATCGTCGCTCGGCTTCAATGACCCCTTCCTAAACAACATCTCAAGCTCGTGCCTCACCCCCTTCTCACTCCCAACGATTTTAATCTCGCTCAGCCTCGCATGCAAATCCAACAGCACCTCAGTCGCACTCTGGCCGCACCCGACGACAGCGACGCGCAGAGGGCGGGTCGTCGTTGACACGACAGGACCAGAAGACGAGGAAGGTGAAGGGAAAGCGGACAGGGAAGTAGTGAGGGTGGAGAGAAGGGAGCCGATGGAGGTCACGTAGGCAGAGGAGTGGATGATGCGTGGGTGAGAGTCGTGCGTGAGCAGCGAGAGGGTGGGTGGCATCTTGGCCTTGCCTCCGGGAGACATGATGATGTTTTCTAGACAGATAGATCGATCAAAAGTCAGTATCGCATCCATGAACGGTGTATAGGATGATGAGAAAGAGGAAGTATGGACTTACTGGCTCGACGAACAGTGATAACTCCCGTCTTCGCATCCCGGCTCTCGACCTCGAATGCCCACTCGCCTTCTCCGGCCTCTCTGAACCCAACGACGCTCTGGCCATACTTCACGCCTACACCCCGCTCCTCAGTCCACCTCGCGACCCAGCCCAGATAATCGGCATATTCCTTTCGAGAAGGGATAGTCGTTCCCCGGTTAATGAAGTTGAGGAGGCGGTTCTGGGAATGGAGGTACGAGAGGAAGGTTATGGGCGAGCCGGGGTTTCGCAGGGTTGCGAGGTCTTTCATGAAGCTAAGTCGAGGGAATATAAGATTAAGAGTGAGCGAAAATTAAAGAGGGAGAGGGAAGACGTGAATACTGACCTAATCTGCATACGAGCGCCGGGAAGCAACATTCCAGGGTGCCATCTGAATTTTTCTTGCTGTTCAAGGAAGAGCACATCGCGGATCGGAGTATCCTAGATGTAGCACAAATATACATATCAACACTTCGGTGTCTTGCAAAGTAGATGAAAACGAGGGAGGAGTAGATGCATGATGAAAGATCGAGTAGATCAAAGATCGTAGGAGGCCGGACATCATCGATGGACCAAGGAAATAGCATTCACCTCACCGCTCTCCCACTTCTCGATCAAAGCACCAGCGAGTGCGACATTCGCAGGGCCAAAGCCCAAGCCAACGAGGTCATAGATATTTTTATCTACCACCACATCCGGGGTATTCGAGGTATACATAGCAGTAGACATGACGATGGACCAGTAGACTGTTGAGTTTTGGTTTAGAAGATAAGATGCGATCGAGAGACGCTAGTTGCGAGGTGATAGATAGAAGCGAAGCAAGGCAGATAGGCAGGCAGGCAGCTAGCCAAACAAAACGAGGAGATGTCGAATGTGAGCGGGAGCCGACAGAGGCGGTAGTGACGGAAGGAGGTAGAAGGTGGGTCGGTATCAACCTTCGTTCGTCAAATGATGGAGTTTGGAGCTTCGAATATATTTAGCTTGTCCTGTCTGTGGAGGTATATAAGCGCTGGAAGGAGGAACGAGACGGCGATAATTTCACCGTTTCGATGCCCAGACGAAGGGAAAAATCGGGATGCAGCAGGGTCGGTTTACCAGTGTCCCGAATACACAAATGGAACGCGATGGAATGATTGTTGTGAAGGTGTGGCGCAATAATATTTCTAAAGGTCAGTACCGGTGCTGAGCCCGAGCGACTTCAGATGCAGAGTCGAAAGTAGATGCGTGCATCTCCGAGCATGATTCTGTTCTGGAGTGGGCTGGTTCGGGGGGTCGGTCGATATCTTTCGTCTTTCGGACGTAGCGCATGGAATGCGATCCCGTGGATGAACATTTCGCGCTAGGCCATACGTTAGAGCGAAGGCACCAAGACGAAACAACGAGAACGAGGGTGGTACATCAGCGCAGAGTGGAGGTGATGGACGGATGGACTGTTGGACTAGGATGACGGACTAGCTTCTGCGCCGGAGCTGTGGGTCTTCGTGGCTTTTAAAAAGTTCGACGTTCAAATGGAATGATCGTCGCCCAGACAATCTGATAAGATCATGCACCATTTGCCAAGCACAATGCGCAAATGACGACAGATTTGCGGCAGATCCGGTGTTGTTGACAGCTGTCCTGCGGAGACCGTTGGAGATCTGCAAAATATGGGGTGAAATCTTATCAGATTGCATATCACCATGAGGGGAATTACAGAATCCATGGACAAATAGTTCTGATGAGTCCGAATCGTTCGGGGAGAGCTGAAAGCCGCCGGGCGTTCTTGTGGCCGGTGCGGCGAACCCATCGCCACCGATGAGGATGTCCAAGGTCAAGGGAAAGAGAGAAAAAAAGGCAAATAATACATCAGGAGACTTGCCTTGCTTTTTCCTGTCGTCCCGATCCTCCATCCCTTCGCCAGACTCCAGATGGCGAACTCCACCGTCGGCTATGCGCCAGAGCAGTTCGAAATCCCGACAGACTTCACCTTCTCTCTCGCCGACTCAACTTCCGTACGAGGCGTTGAATCCACTACCGGTCTTTCAGTCTACCTGGGAGCAGCGGGCGCAGACTTGTCCTCTGCTGAAACGCCTTTCGTCACCTTAAAATTCCTCGAGCGCACTCTTCGCACCAGTCTTCATGGTGTCGTGAACGACGACCGAGCGCAACACCTCCCCGTCTTCTCGCTCAGCCTTTCCTCGCCAAAATCTGAACTCAGCCCGAAAGATGCTTGGGCCATCCTGTACGCTCTCTGGATCCGCCGTCCCTCTGAAGACGTCGTTCCGGTCTCGCTCGATACCGAATCCATCGCCAACGTGGAGGATATCCTCATCTATCTCACCCACACCGGTCTCGCGTTCTCTCCTCCTGACGCCACCGCGCCTACCGATCTCCTCGTCTCCAGACTCGCATTCTGGCAAGGCGCGGGTGCACCGCTCGAGAGGTCGTGGCATCGTGCTCCTATTCCGCATCCTTCCCTCTCCGGCCTCGCTCCGTTCGGATTCACTCCTTCCTTCACGCGCGCTACCAACGTCTGCACCATCCATCCTCTCCGTCCGCCGAAGCCCGCACCCGGAACCATAATCTACTCGCGTTATATCTTCGCCGTCAACCAAACGCTGACGTTCATCCATATCAACGCGAACGACCCTCTCCATTTCGAGACGTACTGTCGGTGGCAAAATAGTGATCGGGTGAACCATGGGTGGAGGGAGAAGGGTGACGACGAGCACCATAGGAAATATATCGAGGAGAAGCTGAGGGACAAGCACTCCATGGGTTTCTTGGTGGCGTGGGATGGAGAGTTCGCCGGGTACGGGGAGTGTGGATATGTAAAGGAGGATCATATGGGGACGTTCGTCGGTGGCTTGGGTGATTATGATCAGGGTATGTTATGGGAACTGTTGGTTTCGCTTAGATTGACTACAAAATTAACGATGACTTTGGCCGGGCAGGGACTCACCTCCTGGTAGGCGAACAGAAGTTCAGGGGCCATACGCGCTGTACGTCTCATTTATACCTCCAGCTCTCACTCATCCCTCAATTTGCGCCCCCACAGTCTCCGCTATCATGACCTCCATGAAACACATGTGCTTCCTCCGCGAGCCTCGTACCGAAGTCGTCGTCGGCGAACCGCGTACAGACCTACCCATCATCCCAAAACTGATCAAGGCGCTACCGCAGGAAGTCAACAGGGTACGTTCCTCTCGCTTTTCCCTATAGAATGACCAAACAAGTCGCGCAAACACTAACGAACAATGCATTTGTATGGTTGCATAGGAATTCGAGCTGCCGCACAAACGCGCGGTCTACTTCGTCCTCCGCAGACAGAGATTCTTCGAGGCGGGGTTATTTTATTAACTGACATCCTAGTTGGATGCTCGTCTTTGTATGAGAATGAGAGAAGTCGAATAAGGTCGGTGTAGGATGGGTGGGAGGAATGGGTGAACGTTTGGTTGTTGTTGGCGAAATGTGGCTAGCGCGTTTGTATCTCCGCTTCAAATACCGAAAAAATAAAGTTGAAGTCAACATTTCTCAAGTCATTCGACGACGCCAACGTTCAGCGCTCAGCACTCAGCTCTTTGATGCATCCTCCTATCATCGTCTCGGCTTGTAAGTCTTCTGTGTCTTCACTATCCTCCATTACTCTATTCTACCGCACTGCCGAAGTTCGAGCGCTCTCTATGCCGCGGCGACTCGTTTGTCCTTATACTCTGGTCCGGGCTTTTATTCTTTGTTTGTTCTCAAAAAGTGCTCTTTGGAATCGGTACCGAGGGTGACGATGTAGGCGCAGCGCAGGATCATCGATCACTTCTTACCCTGCTACGCCACAATGAATCCGCAGCCTCCGTCCCTTGAGTCGACCTGGACCTGCGACGCCTCAGATGCTTCGAGATGTTCGTACAGAATGTGTTGTGCTCTCACAACATCCGGTCAAGCGAATGGGCTAAGTACTGCGGGAATTTTTCTACAGGAACAAACGGGGAGAAGCAAGTCTAAGTCCGGTCGAGACTGCAGCACCGAAGCCTTCACCCTCCGCAGGCCTTTTCATGCCTACGATTGAGGCTTATTACTTACGCGTGTCAATGCTGCGAACTTCGAGACGAAGTTCTGCATCGACCGCACCCGTGGCTAGGGAGAACCGTTCCATAACACTCTAATGACGCAACTCAGCTCAGCTCAGCTCTCGTCCGTGCGATGGTGCTTTCCACCTCCATATACAGCCCCGGCACCGAATACATATCCGACTGCCAAACTGGGAAATTGCCTCGGTACGTCAGAGAGTGCGCCTGATTGTTGGAAAGTCGCCCTCGAACACGAGGTGGTTCGCTGCTTCTTTCATCCCTTTGCTTCTTGCGGAATTGGCCTTGTGGACGATCGTGCATTTTGATTCGTCGGACCGTTATCAGATATGATCATCACATGTGTACCCTCGGATTCTTTGTGGCCGCTTCCTGAGGTTTTTGTCCGCTGTTCTCCATTCGCTAGAAGGTTCGTGGACCTGTCGTCCATAGCGCCCCGCAAGAGTGTCCTAGGGAGTGCGAGACCATCCTCACCGTTTACGCTTTGCAGGCTCCATGATCATGCGACAGCTAGTCCTCCTTCGAAATTTCATGTCCTCCTTTTCCATTCCAACCGGTTCCTCGCCCCCATGTAAGTATTCACACACTACGCGCTCGATTCTTCATGTCTCCTCTCGAGAGCATACTTATTTCAGGCGGTACCTGACCACAAACCGATGGCACAAACCTGCCTGACCGGTCGATTTCGGAACCCCAATAAAAATGATGATCTTCCCGGTACCTCGCGCCAGTGCTGACTCTTTATGCTGAGAGCCAAGGCCTTTTTTCTTGCTCTTCCCTCTTCGCGCTCACTCGCCAAGTTTACCTTGTGCTCTTCCTTGGCGGACTAGCTAACTGTTGACTGCACAGAGTCATCATATCAGCGAATATGTCTCAGGAAACGCCCTCCAAGACTTATGGTCAAGCCCACACAGACCTCGAACGTGACGACTCGAAGTCCGTAGGTGCATCAGGCTCCGACTCGTCTCCCGCCACCAACGGGCCTATCGCAGAAGAACGCAAGTCTGGCGCGGAACGTATCGAGGCTCTGTACACCGTCTTTGACAAAAAGAACGGAGCCTCGATATGGCTGCTTTACTTGAGTTTGGGGCTGTTCTTCTATGCGTACAGTTTGGCGAGCAATACGGTCAGCAATTACCTCGCGTTTGCGACGAGTGCGTTTGGCGAGCATTCGGTGTTGAGTACGATCTCGACGATGGTTTATATTATCGGTGCTGTTGGTGAGTTACCATTTTTCCTCTCCGACTTGATCGAAGAGACTTGACTTTTTGTATTAATGGCTTGCTGACTGGATGTGGCGAATATTTTACTTGGTGTGCGTGAATAGGAAAGCCTTTCGTGGCCCAACTTGCCGATATAACTTCCCGTCCGGTCGCCTACGCCTTCTCTCTCGTCCTTTACACTCTTGGATTCATAGTCGTTGCGGCTGCTCCGAACGTGGCCGCTCTTGCCGCAGGTACGTCTTCGGCATCCTCCTTCATTACTTTCTTCGTCTATGCAGCACACTGATCCTCTACATACCTCATTGTTACTTTGTGTAGGAGAACTTCTTTACGCCATCGGAGGCGTCGGGCTGACGCTCGTCACATCGCTCATTGTGGCTGATCTCAGTCCGTTGGAATGGAGAGGATTTATCACGGCCTTGCCTGATATGCCTTATATCATCAATGCTTATGTCTCGTACGTTTCCTACAGTGTTACCTTGAGGCCATACAGATCTTGACTCTGATATTTTGCAGCGGTTTCATTACGGATGGCCTTGGTGAGGATGGATGGTATGTATTCTTTTTACTCAATCAATCTGCGTATCTGAGCACTTACGACCTTACCTACTTTCACAGGCGTTGGGGTTACGGAATGTTCGCCGTAAGCCCACTTCACTCCTCCTAGCCATACTTTCTCGGATTAAACTCTCACTGACGCACTCCCCATTCACCTCACTCTCAACTTTGCAGATCATAATGCCCGTCGTTATGGCCCCTGCCCTCATGGTCCTCTTCTGGGCCGACCTCAAAGCCAAGCAACATGGTATCGCCTCAGGTCTCACCCGCGCCCATTTGCACGAGAAGAAGTCCGTCTGGCAACACACAAAAGATTTCTGCATTGCGATCGACGCGTTCGGGTTGATCCTGTTGGGTTTTAGTTGGACTTTGGCTTTGTTGCCGTTCACGTTGAAGAGTACGGCGGCTGGAGGATACAAGAATCGTAGGTATTTGCTCATTCTTCCCTTCTGTTTCGAAATAGATTGAGGGAAATATTGATTTTTTTGTCGTTGATAGCATCTTTGATTGCGATGTTTGCCACCGGAGGGGTTCTCTTCTTTGTGTTCATTGCGTATGAGAAGTTTTACACTTCGCACCCGGTTCTTCCCGCAAGGATCTTGAACAAAGTCTTCATCCTGGGTGTCATCATCGGTACGTTCTGCTCTTATTCCCTCAGTTTAGACAGTTATGTTGGACGATAGAGTGCTGAATGATACGCCACTTCATGATGGATGATGCAGATATGTTCTTTTACATCGCTGGCGAGCTGCGTGGGACGTATTATTCCAGTTGGACTTATGTTGTATGTCTTGCCTTTCCTCGCCGGTGGCCAAAAACGTATTCTTGACATATCGTGGCAATTCTACACAGGTCACCGATTGGTAGGCACTCCTCACTGTTATGCTCGGTAATCCACTCTGTTGTTTCACTGACTTGGATCCTCTACGGCGACGTTATGTGACGATTTAATAGGACACTCTACGAATGGACGATATTCTCCAACACCGAAACAGTTGGACTTTGCGTCTTCGGCCTGATTGCAGGCCTGATCCAGAGGGCAACGCACAGGTTCAAGGTACGTACTCTATTGCCATACCACATTCTACGTTTCGCATTGGTGCTCACTTATCAATTCCTATGTTCCATAGTGGCTGCAAGTGTCCGGTCTTTGCATATACATCATGTTTGTACTTTCATCGCCATCGTGAAGTTTAGAATGATGGCGCTGATTCTAAGTGACTCTCAACAGCGGCATAGGCATCACACTCTACGCTCGCGGTGACCACGCCACGTAAGTTTCGTCACGGATATTCACTCCTTCATATAAATATTCAAGTCGTCTACAACACTCACACATTCTTCCCTCCACGTCCCACGTCTATGCAGTTCCGTTGCCCTCGCGTGGACTCAAATCCTCATCGCCATGGGAGGCGCCTGCTCTGTCGTTGGTACCCGTGTCGCCACTCAAGCTTCCGTACCGCATGAGGATCTGGCCGTCGTGATCGCAAATCTGGCGCTGTGGACTAAGTTGGGAGGCGCAATGGGAGTTGCCATCGGTACGTTGCTTGTGCTCCGTTTGACCTATAATTGATTGGTTGTGGACTGATCTTCACTTCTCTTTTCTACGGTGGCGATGCAGCTGGTGGTGTATGGAGGTCAGTGCTACTCGCTTTGCTTTCCCGCTTCATTAGGTCGGGTGTGCTGATGTCACGTCTATTATATCTCTGCAGTGGAACGATGCCTTCGAACCTCTCCAAGAATCTCACACCTCTTGGGGTTTCTTCCGCCACGATTACCAAGATCTACGGATCTATCAAGACCGCGAAGACGCAGTCGGACGACATAAGGGCTGCTGTTATCACCGGTGTGTACAGCTTACCTCTCACTTCCTCCTTCTATCTGGCGATTCTGACGTGCGATCTTTATGGCAGCATACGACGAAACCGTCAAGCCGCTCTATATCGCCGCTCTTGTTCTCGGTACGTCATCCTTGGCTGTTCATCTCTGTCTCCTCACTTTCGATCTCGTCTCCTCACCTTCAAAATGTTCTTTTTGCTTGTCGCAGCTTTTGTTCCACTTATCGCCGCCCTCCTCACAACGAACTACTACCTCGGCAAGACACAAAATGCTGTCGATGGGAAGCTGCACGCCATGTATCGCGAGGGTGGGAGCGAGGAACATGCTGAGGGCGAGTTTGTTCAGGAGAAGAAGTAAGGTATGGAGCTTGCGGTAAGATCTCTGTGGTAAGGCAATGACGAGACGACAGAGAAGCCTGGTCTAGAGGAACGGAGAGCACCAGACGATTTCTTTTACGATTTAGGCCTTTTTGCCCTCATGTGTACTGACGATGACGGTGACTTCTTTGACTCGGTGTTATTTACACATCCCCAAAATGTGATACCTTCTTTATCCTGACTCAAGACGCTCGAGTGTGTTCGTTCCAGAAGCCTTTGCACAACAATCGTCAATAAACTAAATGACGCCGAGTTTGCGTCCGGAGTCAACTTCAAGTTGCAAGCTCTCTGCTGCTTTCAGTTCTACGGTCGAAACTCACATTCAACATCAAAGTTTTGTTGGTATATGCACTCTTTGCTCTAGGCGACTCTATTGATAATATAAGACGGCTTTTGTTTCTTGGAAAATTATATGTCCCAGTGAGTCTTTTCTGCACAAATTCTTCCTACAAGGTTACACCGTGAGTTAAGTCCTTCCCGGCGGTGCTCTCTCCGAAAATACGTGTATGCACAGTCCTGGGTGCTCCTGCCCACCAAGGCAGATAATTGTTGCCGTCTTTCTTTCACATTCCTCACCATGTCGTGCTCGAAGATCCTTCGGGCCCGTTGTTTCCTCGTCTTCATTAACGATAGGTCTAATCGAGTTCATAAAGCGAGCTTCTTTTCAAGCAAGCAGGGATGCCATACAAAGCCCATATCGACAGACCGCCCTTGCCAAAGACGCGATAGAGGGCTTCTATACGCTCAGCACCGGAACGACGCTCCTCTGCAACGGGGCCTGGGGTGACGAGGAGCTCTGGTTGAGCGTCTGCCTCAAGATCACGATCATGGTCAGACGTGGAAGACGATCTCTTCGATTTTGTCTCAAGACCGTGGGGAGTAGACATCCTTGAAGAAGAGGAGGGGAGGAGGGGCGCCGACTCGTCTACGGAATCTCTCGACAGAACCGCGTCTTCATCGTCGTCATTCATATGCATTCTGAATCTGCTAAAATCTGAATTACTCTAGATTGCCTGGCTGTGGACAAGCAAAGGTACGATGCGCAAACTTGCATTTGGCCGACACCAAGTCTCTTGGCTTGGACAGCGATGGGCTTGGGATTCGGAGTGAGGGCGATGGAGGAGCAGAAAGGGAGGGACACGGCCTGCTGGCATCGTTCGCAGTCGGACGAGTGTCCGCGCGCCAAGTCCGACTGCCGGTTCCTTGTTCCAAGACCGGAGGCAGACGGAGGCACCGCGCGCTCCATCATACTTATCAGATAACGCTGACATATCTGATACCGGCAATCACCAGCAGGCATTCGGAAAATCGATCGAGCGCCGGTGATCATCCCAGGCGAGATATTGTCTCCGGCTCGGAAATACTGATCATCTAATCTCTTCCTGGAGATGCGGGGTCACTCATCCCGAGCTCAACTCACAAAAGAGTTTGTAGGCTTGAGGACCCATCGTGTCCTTACCTTGGAACCACGGCCATTTCTTCACCGAGCTAGCACTGCTACGCTAATTTCAAAGTATCACCGACGAGTTTCAACCACTTTTCCGGCTTTCGTATAGTCACGGTAGTAGTACGAGTACCTTGTGGGATTGGGAGGTTTGTGCATTAATGAGCCAACTGCGATGCTTTCGGCCTTGAGGTCAAAATTTAGCTGAAACACGGGCCAAGTCCCCGGCCAGCTTGAAGAACGGTGCCGCCCGAGCCTACCTGCTGAAGAAATTTGCACAATCTCAAAGGTCGTCGAAGCTTCTTGACCCGGAAAAATTAGGAAGTTTTACCTGGTACCTGTGGACCATCATGCATCAGGCCCAGGTACAATAGTCGAAGATCAGCCTGTTCCTGTTTTTCTATGCGTATAGTCTTGCGGGGAACACAGTCAGCAACTATTTGGCATTCGCCACGAGCCATTTTGGAGAACACACGGTGTTGAGTACGATTGATACGATGGTCTACGTTATCGGCGCTGTCGGTAAGTCACTAATGTCGAAGTCTGGACGGGATGCCGGACTTAGTGGCTCAAAAACTGACGCGTGTGGGCTTCGATAGGTAAACCATTTGTGGCCCAATTGGCGGATATCACTTCAAGACCGATCGCGTATTCCGTCTCTCTTGTCCTCTATGTTCTTGGTTTCGTCGTCGTCGCTGCTGCTCAAGGAATCGGCGCCGTCGCAGGAGGTATGTGATCCGCCTTGCATTATTTCGTCTCGTTGCATACACTTTATACTGCAGTATTGACGAGTCTGGCATCATTTTTGTATATGTACAGGACAACTTATGTATGAAGTTGGCTCCGTCGGCCTTGACCTTGTCACGGACCTCATCGTGGCAGACTTGTCTCCTCTGGAATGGTACACAACCCCTCTTTCCCCTCGCTCCGTTCTGCCCTCTTCAAGGCTTATCATCCAAGATTTGACTGATGCTGACTCGAATGATGAATTGATTCTGTAGGCGAGGTTTTATGACCGCGCTCCCGAGTGCGCCGTACATCATCAATGCCTACGTCTCGTGCGTCTGAGGTCTTATTTTCATCTTTTTCTCCGAACTTAACATGGACTGTGTATTATAGAGGATTTATCACGGATGGACTGGGTGAAGATGGCTGGTATGTCCCATACTTCGTCTCTCTGTCAATGCAGCGTGAGAGTCAATAATACTGACCAGTATATACGTGCTTTCTCATAATTATGATCTGACAGGCGATGGGGATACGGGATGTTCGCTGTACGCTCAAATTTCTAGCCGTCTCCTCTTATCATTTTCTCATCCCGACACTCGCTCCCTTTCTCGTCCTGCTTGTGGGTCCCCAACCAACAAATACTCACTCTCTTCCGTAAACCTAGATTATGATGCCCGTGGTCATGGCTCCCGCCCTCGTCGTTCTCTTCTGGGCGGACGTGAAAGCGAAGAAGGCCCATATACTATCATTCAGCGCATCCAACTACACGGCGCGGACCGATAAACGTGAGCACCCTCTACACAACTTTTGCCGTATCTGCATCTTGATCGTGACGATGCTGACTGACGCTTTTCTTCCCTGCCGCGCACTTATTCGTGCTGATGATAAAATGGACCGGAACACAAACGAAATAGAGGAACGTAAATCATGGATAATCCTCTGTCGTGACTTTTGCATCAAGATCGACGCGTTCGGGTTGATTTTGCTCGGGTTCAGCTGGAGTTTGATCTTGTTACCGTTCACGCTGAAGAGTACGGCGGCTGATGGGTATAAGAACCGTGAGTCTTCCTTCTTCATTTTCTTTCGTTGTATACCTCTTGTTTTGAGCGGACTTATATGCTGAATTCTTGATGTGTGTCTGTGTGGTATATGATGTGCGACCATAGCTTCGCTGATCGCGATGTTCGCCGTCGGCGGTGTGCTGCTCATCGCGTTCGGACTGTACGAAAAATGGGGAACGAACCATCCTATATTGCCATACAGGATATTGAACAAGGTGTTCATTCTTGGAGTCATCATTGGTGCGTCTATCTCCAACTACTTGAGCGAATACACGTTTGCTGACAGCATGTGGTCTGTATAGATGCGTTCTACTTCTTGAGCGGAAGGCTGCGATCGACGTATTTCTCGAGTTGGACTTATGTGGTTACGGATTGGTGAGTTTCCCTTTCTGCCTCTCAGATCGCACTATCCATCCGGCATCCTCTACGTTGACATGCGCGTCAAAACAACGCAATCCATGCAACTCGCCGTAACACGAAACATACTAACACGGATCGGATTCAACAGGTCACTCTACGAGTGGACGATCTTTTCGAACACCGAGACGGTCGGATTGTGCGTTTTCGGTCTCATCGCAGGTCTTATTCAGAGGTATACGCATCGGTATAAGTGGTTGCAGGTGTCGGGATTGTCGATTCGGATAATGTACGCCCCCTTTCTAGTGTTCCCGAGCGAGATATGAAGCCAACATCTTGGATGGTGCTATGTAGTGGTATGGGATTGACTTTCTATGCGCGAGGCAGCCACGCTACGTGAGTCCATATCTCCTCTTCCATCTCCTCTGTCATACAAATAATCCTCTAACATTCCTCTTCCCCATAAAGAAACGTCGCCCTCGCATGGACACAAATCCTCATCGCTCTTGGCGGAGCCTTCTCCGTCGTCGGCACTCGTGTTTCTACTCAAGCTTCAGTCCCACACGAAGACCTTGCCGTCGTGATTGCCAATCTGGCGCTTTGGACGAAGTTGGCTGGAGCTATTGGAGCCGCGGTCGCAGGAGCCGTTTGGAGGTCAGTTCCTTTCATTGTGCAGTTCTGAGTTCTGCACGAGAAAATGGAGGACTAACAGATATTATGTAGTGGCACGATGCCGACGAACTTGAGTAACCAGCTGCGACCCCTTGGACTTTCCGCTGCAGATATCAAGAAGATCTACGGCTCCATCAAGACCGCAAAATCACAGCCTGCGAACGTGAGGGCTGCGGTCATCATCGGTGCGTTCCCTCTTCTTGGTAACTTCCATGATTGCACGTTGGATTGACAATATTATTGTGATTTAGCGTACGACGCGACTGTCAAGCCGCTCTACATCGCCGCTCTCGTGCTCTGTACGTCCCTTTCCCTCTCCCCTTCTTCCCATGTCTCTTTGTCTTCTACACATTTCTTCCCCGCTCACGGTATTGAGGTCCTGATCATCCGCCATGGAATACACAGCCTTCATCCCCCTCATTGCCGGCCTCCTCACCACGAACTACTACCTCGGAAAAACTCAAAATGCAGTCGATGGACGTGTCCATGCCATTTATGTCGCTGAATCTGGGGAAGCAGCGTACGTACCAGAAGGTGGAGATCCGAGGATGGTCGGGACGGAGGCACATACGGCTGCAGGAGTTGGCGGGGTTGATGATGGGGTGCCTGAGGGCGGAGCTAGGAGGCGGGATTAGGTGAAGTAGGCCGGGGAGAGAGATGGTCGTTTAGATTGAACGCGTCAATGGATTGGGAAAAATGAGACAAGAGACAGGGAGATGTCTCTTGATTAATGTGATTAATGACATGTGAGAGTGTTTTATTGAGGGATGTGTTTTTACTTGTAACTTCCCCCTTGTTCCGAGTCGTTCTCTGCTCGGAGATTTAGAGTAGATATTTCGCGTTACAGTGACCAGGTTACTCTACAAGCTCCGCTGTTCTTTGACTGTTATGACTAAAGTTGAACTCCCATCTCTGCATTTAGGGAGCTGCACCTCATTGCCATTCCGTTCTTGAAGTGTCCATGACGATTTCATGAGTCTCGACTCAGTTGAGATCGGTGAACGGTCACGTGCTCGACTCGCTAGGGGCGCGAGTCCTCAGTCGCGGCTCGCGCAATTCACTCTACTCTTGCCCATCACCAGCGTAACGCGTTAACCCTCCAGCACTAACCATGAGTTTCGGTCCTGGTCATTAACATCGTCACTCTCAAGCCCGTATACCGTCGATCTAGACAAGCTCCCCCATCTCCATCGTATACATCCTTATAGCCTTCGTCTGAGTCACGCCGCGTCTGCTGACTTATGGATGTATCACCACTACGAGGAATCCTTCTAGATATGACTGGCGACGGGCCTGACTTCAAAAGTATTGACGACAACTATACGAATCCTCTCGCTCGTGACGTGATATCCCTGGAATCTGATTGGAGGCAGAGCTCGATAAGTTCGACGTTGTGGTAGATGCCTGACTTGACAACGCAACGTGAATCGGATTCCAACGCGGGTGGTGAGCTCTTTCTGTGACACGCATTCTTTTTCTGTGTGGATTTTTCTCGCGGTTCGTCCTTGTTTTCGGTCAACCTCGTCATGGAGAGTCTGTCATCGGCAAGCCCTTCGAGTTGCTGCCCCCTACGACCCTGCACGATCCAAATCCCTCGACCTTCTTGGCGTCGCGTTACTTTCACGCTTCCATGAATTGCACACACTGGAGGACCTAGACGAAGCTATTGCCTTTTGTCGGCAAGCACTCAATCTGCGCCCTCCATGCCCTCCGACCCTTATCCGTCGGAAAGGCACTTTACACGCATATCGAATTTTGCGGCACTACCTCCAAATTGAACGAAAGAATCTATCTTCACGTTCAGGCCACTGATGTGCGGAACGCCACCGCTCTTGACCTCCTGACCGCATACGGACGACTAGGTCTTTCGTACTGGACTCGTTACGAACATCTTGGTGATTTGAAGGACAATCAGGCAGCGTTGTTCTGGTGTCAAGAGCCGCGCGAATGGTGCCCAACGGGGCATCCTAATCGTGCGATGATACTGCACACGCTGGGACTCGCACATCATGCTCGATGCGAGCAACGGGATCGCAACGGAAGCGACGATGTGGAAGAAGCTGTCCGACTTTATCGAGAAGTCCTCATCCTCTGGCCTCCAGGGCACCATTGTCACTCGACTGTTCTTCACGATCTCGGCCTCGCGATGTATTCTCACTTCAAAATATTCCGCAAAGATGAATATCTCGTCCATGCCGTTATACATCTTCAGGACGCTCTCGCCTTGACTTCACGTCCACAGTCAGCGGTATTACTTGTCGACTTGGCCTATGCCTTACACGCCGTTGCAGAGCGATCACATGTGGTGGGAGACTTCTACCAGCCGATTTCGCTATATCGCAGAGCACTCGAAGCTCAAGATCTTCCTGGTACACATCGATCGTATGCATTATGCGGCCTCTGCATTTCTCTATATTCTCAGTTCCTGCGATGTAAAACGCAAGACTATCTGAACGAAGCCATGTCTATCCATCAACAGCTTACTGGTGCATCCACACACGTACCTCCGAGACGCCGTGACCAACTTGAAACCCTGAAGAAAGTAATAGATCCTCACCTCCGAGCTCAAGACGAAGAAGTCCCGGACAATGACAACTTCGAGTTCGTCGCATGTCTTCGCTCAACCGCTCATTTGTCAACTGACAACTCTGGATGGTGATCGAATAGACGTACAATGCTCCCTCATCTCTCACGCATGGCCTCAGGGCTGCCTGTATCTTCAGGTAAGTCGTTACAATCTTCCTTCTTGCCATCTCGCTCCTTCCGTCGGTCTATCAATACTGTATTATTAGAAGTGTCCACTCTGGCTAGTCGTGCCTCCCCCCAAACACGGAATCCTCTCCATCCTACACGAAATCACAAGTTCAGTGTTGGGGCCGTTCAGCGGTTGCTCTCGGAAAGAGAGAGGGAAGAAGAACTAAGGTGGATTCCAACATTGAAGATGGCGGAAAAGGAGAAGCACGACGAAGCAGCGGGTGAGGTGAATGGCGAGAAGGGTCTTGTAAGGAGCAATCTTGAGGGTACGCCGATTTCGGCGCAAATAGCAGCGAAGACGTCGAAGAGTAAGGCTATGATACGACGATGGAAGACGTTCTGGCGTATCAGAAAATAGAAGCTTGTGAGTATCGTACTATTCTGCCTTACCAGTCATCAAATCACTCTGACCAGATAGATAGTATTGTGAAGGCATTTCGAACACGGCACCGCCTTCGTTCTGTCTCTTCTACGCAACTCACTACATATGGACATCTTTGATTATGGTAATTGCGATGGTCGGGTACGTTGATACTCCCTTCACGACCGAGGTATAGCCGCGGATGCTCTGGCGGCCTTGTCTCTCAAGGCGGTCGAAGGGTGTACATATGGATGGGGAAGGGTCGTTGTAGGTAAGGAATTTTGCAGGGTCATACCCTCCAACAGAGAAAACAATTGGAACATCCTTTCTTCTCTCGAGGGGCCCAACGTAATGTACGTATGGGGCGTTGTGGATGCATGTGGACTCTTGTGTTATCCCATTTTCCCTCGGCTTTTGGATGGAAGCATCCGGGATTTCGGAGGCGATACAAGCCTCCTGCGCTGCGGTTGCTTCTCCTCTTACGAGATATTCAGGCCGACTATTGATGTCCCAGCCATGCCTTTGCAGTACACAAGCCATTGTTCTCAAAGTGTACCATCGGCAGCTATCGCCACGTCTCGGGGGCGCCCAGCTCAGGAAAGCGGTCGGATCTTAACCTTTTCAGATACAGGGTCGACGGGCAGTCTGATTTACCGAAGGAGTGTTTTCTCCGTTTCAATCTGGTGTCGGCCTGCTCTATATACTTACGCAGCACGAATATGTCGGATTGAAGGCCAGGTGGAATGATGCAAGGAGAACAGTGCATGCACAACGCACTCAGGAGAGCTACAGGTTCAACGCGAGGTAAAGTAAACGTAATACAACGACAGATAAAGCATAGAAAATCACGATAGCATGACGACAACAACGTGCACAGACGAGTTAAAAAGCGAGGTCCCATATCACCAGCCCAATGCCCAACGTGTCGCACTGTATCCTGTTTTTACGAGCGATACCGTGTCCAGCACCGCCGTCACTGCTAGTGGCTCCGTACGCGGATGCAACCTCCAGCTACGATGGGCAAGTGTTATGTTACGACGAACGGTCCTCCATGCCTCCCAAGCCTGAGCGGCAGTCGGTCTGGCCTCCGGTACGGGGCGAACCATGAGCTCTATCATCGGCTCTAAGAAACTAAGGTTGGAGAAATGCTGTAAAAATATGAGCACCGAGCATCAATAAAAACTGCGAGCGACCTACGTCGTAAAGTTGGTGTCGGAAAATGTTTCCGATGATGAAGATGTCGACCTTGAAGGGGTCGTAAGGAACAGTATGAGAAAGTTCGGGAACCTCTTTATCTCGACCATCCTTCCCGACCACCAGTCTGGGGACGTCCGGAGGGAAGTAGGAAGAGATACCGTAGTCTATAAAGTAGTACTTCACGCCTCCCACAGCAGTACGAGAAAGACATGGAGCGACAGTGACGATGTCGGGAGATAATTTTTCGTAGATTGGATGTCGGCCTTGCGGATAGAGGAGAGAAGCGTCCATCATGAGATTCCTCCGCGCACAGTCGCTGGAAGAATGTGAGTATTTTCCGGGAATATAACCTATTTCAGACTCACCGGTGAGCGACACCATTCTCGTGCAGGAATACCAAACCCTGTACGGCTCATTTTTAGTGTTCTCCCAGGTCGTGAAGGAGTCGAGCACGTACCTCAAGTATTTGGTCGCAGAAATCGACGACCTCCGCTACAGTTTCAAACGGAGGGTCGTCCATGAGTGACAGAAAAGGCATGACCATGTAGGAAACAGTCGGATCGTCTGTGTCCTCGAACAGGTCAAGGATGGGAACGCTATGATTGCGCGGATCTTGTCGTAATGATTCTTGGTACAGGTATGTGGCGATGCCCGACTCATTGTCGCCTTTCTTGACTCTCTTGATATAGACCAATTTACCATCCGACATGCGAGTTGCGTCAACGAGATGGGTACGCGGCTGGATACAAGACAATGATGACCTTAGCGAGGGACGTTTGAAGCAATCAAGACAACGTACTGGAAGTGGAACAGAGTCCTCACAGTCCGTCACCTCCTTTCTGGGAGATATCCATGAGGGTTTCCAGCCAGGCCTTAGCCTTGGTCTGAGCATATAGCCGCGCGATTGCAAGAAAAGCTGACGATCCCGCCAGGTGACTTCGTTTCCTTTAAGGACTCCGAATAACCTATCAGCTTCATCATTCAAGTTGTCGGGTGAAACGTCGCTGTCGGAAGACATTGCTAGAGGAAGGAGAGGAGCGGTGTCAGCTGAATGGATGGAGACGCCCGACTCTCAGTGGTGGTGCTATACAAGTAGTGGTGGTAGCGTCTAAGTATGGACGGTGAAAGAGCTGGACGTCGGACAGTCTCCGCGTGTGAATTGTGCAGCGTCCAACAGCCGGGCCGTATCTGGCCGTACTGGAGGCCGTAAGACAGTACGTTGTACTCTTTTTGTCAAGACGTCGCCAACGCCCCAGCCGAAGTCGTCCCCAATGCTCGTGTTACTATAGTATTGTTTCCCTTTCGTTGCTGATAGGTTAGCCCAATATTCACGTAACATCAAAGGTACTACTGTACCATTTGAATCGGTTCGCCATGTCACGGTCACAGACCTTCCTCTGGTGGGCGAAATCTGGACAGGTCACAGGTCACAGAGGCCCACCTGGCGAAAAAATCTCCGTGACCGGGCGCCTTCGGCGCCATATACCCCCTCAAAAACCGCTCAAAAATGAATAAAAAAGGCGAAATTTCCGGTTCGTCACGCGGCTCCGCCGCGTGCTGGCGTGGCGAAATCTGAACTTTTCGGTCACAGTCACGAGGGGGTGGCAAACCGATTCGAATGGTACAGTATCTTGTCCCGGGCCTCCTGCCATCTCAATCAGAAACTTGACCAAAACGCTTGGTATTCATTCTTTGACTCCAATCAGTGTTGTGTGGCAAATTTCTGGCGAGAAGTTTACATACATTCACGGCATGTGCGTCCATTTATATTATGTTGCGGGAAGGTGATCACGTCAGGAACCACGAGAACGAAAGGTGGTTGCCCAGTCTAAGTACTATCGCTTCCGCGGCTATAGTCGGACTTTGAGCCACAGGTTCTTATGGGTCCTTGTTTTCATCGATTATATACAGCGCACGCCAGATCCCCGGGTAAGTGCGAATCACACGAAGTATACGGTCTTTTGTGGCTCGATACGTTTGCAACACCCACCAGGCTCTGGGCGGCTCATGGTGCGCGTTCTTTCGTCAATTTAGTCTGGAGGTAATTCCCCAGAGAAAAGGTGCCCATATCACAACTTGTATAAAAGGGATTCATATATCAGTCTATTAATACCCATCCACTCAACATACCTTTCCTTCATCAGCGAATTCGTGAAAAAGTGGCCGGACGTTGGCCGGGTTACAATCCCGCGCCGGAAGGGAAGCCGATTGTAATCCATTATCATTTCAATATGAGCAGGAAGGCACGATCGTAGCACGTTCCATCCCGAGATCAGGCCCATGTGGTGTTGGAACGACTCACAATCCGACACAACACGGACGAGTAATCACAATGCGTTACAATCCAAGGTCTCACTTCCTCGGGGTTTGAGCTTGTTTGGGCTAACAGTCAAACTGTACGTTATGTGCGTGAGTTTTTAGCCTACTCTTCTGATCGCACTGTGAACATGATTGAATATCCTGGGAGAAGCAACCTCTCACAAGTATCGCTGTCTACTCATTGACCCTCCTTCGTGCGTCGACTGTGATGCAGATGTAGAATTTGAAGAGCATAAGGGCTGCGAAGAAGGTAACATAGCTCGAGTACTGCATGACCAAACAAAGGCCCGTTAGTGTAGTAGTAATGTACCATGTAATTAGATAGTTTTGAATGAAATACAACCTTTGCCCTTGAGTTCGAGCCCCAGTCTGCGCGTGCCGTCCATGAAGCGATAATCCTGAGCCATTTACAACCCGCCGGGTGGCTGATAAGATAAGGAAGGAGGCCAGGAGGTGACGCGGGACCGGGGGCGAGAGGCGGAAGAGCCTCCGCCTCCGGCCCTTTTGGCATTTAGCCGGGTGCCTATCGGGTTTATCGTAACAGATGGAAAAGTTGATGGCAAGGGTTTAATCCACTTCCACCTGTTACAATC
>NW_006763134.1:96296-97759 GCF_000264905.1 Stereum hirsutum FP-91666 SS1
TTCGTGAAAAAGTGGCCGGACGTTGGCCGGGTTACAATCCCGCGCCGGAAGGGAAGCCGATTGTAATCCATTATCATTTCAATATGAGCAGGAAGGCACGATCGTAGCACGTTCCATCCCGAGATCAGGCCCATGTGGTGTTGGAACGACTCACAATCCGACACAACACGGACGAGTAATCACAATGCGTTACAATCCAAGGTCTCACTTCCTCGGGGTTTGAGCTTGTTTGGGCTAACAGTCAAACTGTACGTTATGTGCGTGAGTTTTTAGCCTACTCTTCTGATCGCACTGTGAACATGATTGAATATCCTGGGAGAAGCAACCTCTCACAAGTATCGCTGTCTACTCATTGACCCTCCTTCGTGCGTCGACTGTGATGCAGATGTAGAATTTGAAGAGCATAAGGGCTGCGAAGAAGGTAACATAGCTCGAGTACTGCATGACCAAACAAAGGCCCGTTAGTGTAGTAGTAATGTACCATGTAATTAGATAGTTTTGAATGAAATACAACCTTTGCCCTTGAGTTCGAGCCCCAGTCTGCGCGTGCCGTCCATGAAGCGATAATCCTGAGCCATTTACAACCCGCCGGGTGGCTGATAAGATAAGGAAGGAGGCCAGGAGGTGACGCGGGACCGGGGGCGAGAGGCGGAAGAGCCTCCGCCTCCGGCCCTTTTGGCATTTAGCCGGGTGCCTATCGGGTTTATCGTAACAGATGGAAAAGTTGATGGCAAGGGTTTAATCCACTTCCACCTGTTACAATCTGACGGACAATGTTACCGTGGATTGGCCGGGATTGTACGCGTTACAACGCATTGCGCGTCATTGTAACCGGTTAGAGCATTGTCCCGAATTTGCTGATGTACATACGTGTGAATATCCTCCGACAGTCTACTCATGAACTCTGGGTTGAGGAGCGCCATACGGGTACGTTCTTCGTCGGTGAGCTCTCCCAAGAGTTCGTCGACCTCTGCGAGCAGCTCCTGACATTTCCGAAGTTGACCCGGGGGCGTTCTTGAGGCGACAAAGTCACGAACTATGCTGAAGCCCACAGATCCACCAGCCCAGCTCATTATCGCCATTGTGCTAGAGGCATTGGATGCACCGTTCCAGCTCATCTGTGTAGGCTGAGGTTAATCTCATTGGCACAGGTTATGGAGAGGGTTTGCTCACGGTAAAGGAAGTAGTCGTAGACTAGCTATGGAAAAACAAGACTATATCACTGAGAGGATAGAAGCATCAGCAAATTCGGGAAAATGCTCTAACCGGTTACAATGACGCGCAATGCGTTGTAACGCGTACAATCCCGGCCAATCCACGGTAACATTGTCCGTCAGATTGTAACAGGTGGAAGTGGATTAAACCCTTGCCATCAACTTTTCCATCTGTTACGATAAACCCGATAGGCACCCGGCTAAATGCCAAAAGGGCCGGAGGCGGAGGCGTCTTCCGCCTCTCGCCCC
>NW_006763134.1:97779-153236 GCF_000264905.1 Stereum hirsutum FP-91666 SS1
CAAAACTATCTAATTACATGGTACATTACTACTACACTAACGGGCCTTTGTTTGGTCATGCAGTACTCGAGCTATGTTACCTTCTTCGCAGCCCTTATGCTCTTCAAATTCTACATCTGCATCACAGTCGACGCACGAAGGAGGGTCAATGAGTAGACAGCGATACTTGTGAGAGGTTGCTTCTCCCAGGATATTCAATCATGTTCACAGTGCGATCAGAAGAGTAGGCTAAAAACTCACGCACATAACGTACAGTTTGACTGTTAGCCCAAACAAGCTCAAACCCCGAGGAAGTGAGACCTTGGATTGTAACGCATTGTGATTACTCGTCCGTGTTGTGTCGGATTGTGAGTCGTTCCAACACCACATGGGCCTGATCTCGGGATGGAACGTGCTACGATCGTGCCTTCCTGCTCATATTGAAATGATAATGGATTACAATCGGCTTCCCTTCCGGCGCGGGATTGTAACCCGGCCAACGTCCGGCCACTTTTTCACGAATTTGCTGATGTATACGTGATCCATCTCAACATCAACTTGTGCTGAATGTAGCTCAGTGCACGGCACCTCAAGAACACATGCAAAGTCAAGATAAAGCAGTCATCGTACCTGTCGAATGCTAATCCCCTCCCGTACGGTCACGTCTACCAACGGTTGTATTACCTTCGCCAAATGATCACAGGCATTCGCGACACCTTGGAGGTTAAATGCATGCTTCTATCACTTCCAATTCTTTGTGACTGATATCTTTGAATTTATCAGGCCACCTCTTCAGAAGCGCATGGTTTATACAGCCAAGGTGACCAAGCGGCGATCCCAACCTATCACGACCGCGGTCATAGAGTCACTCAATCCCCAACTCCAATGTGTGCGTATCAGTTTCTAAGTATAACTTCGATCAGCCCCTCATTTGATATAACAATTCCTCTAGCAGCGCCTACGGGATCTGGATACTTAGGATTTATTGCACCCCAAGGGCCGTCCGTCTATCCGCCACCTCCGCGTGAGTGTGATTGTGATGCTCTCACCACTATATGTGTTCATTAATCATTTGGCATTGCCTGTACAAGCTTCCATGAATGGTTCGTTCCACGCAGAACCTGCACGCAGTATGGCCCAGAATACACATCCTTATTATGCCCAGTCACCCCGTATGTATAACCTCTAAGGGCCCGTTCGGCAGC
The DNA here is from genome assembly GCF_000264905.1 of Stereum hirsutum FP-91666 SS1. Lineage (NCBI taxonomy): Eukaryota > Fungi > Basidiomycota > Agaricomycetes > Russulales > Stereaceae > Stereum > Stereum hirsutum. The sequence continues at coordinate 98,964 of NW_006763134.1, forward strand.
GCGATTTGGGCGTACTTAGGGTGTGTTTAGGCAGGTAATTTGACGTGTACTCAATCCGACTAAATGCAACGTACTGTAATACAAAACACGCGTCTGTTCGGCGAGCAGCGATATTACGCTGTCCGCGGGTAACCCCGGTGATGTTCAGTGCCACTGTTTCCCTGTAATATATGCTGTTATTTTGTTATGTCTATGGTTTTACATGTAAAGTAGCCTCAAAATACTTTAATGTGATCAGAAATCAATGCAGGATATCCTCAAAAATAGTATAAATGAATACCTTGAGGTCCGGGGCCATATTTTCTCGAAACAGCCAGTGGCCCTGCTGGTGCCACAATGTGACTCGTCACAAGCTTGTCACATTCCGCGTCGTTTGAGGAGGGGGGCGTATTGGTATTGAGGTTCGATCCTTATGCGTACAGTTTTGGTGGCAAATGCGACGCGAGGTCTGATCCTGTGCGTACATGACTGGCCTGGATTTGCCTCTTGGTCCGATCCCTTGAGCTGTGCTTGTGCGTACGGAAAGTTGGCAGGACTGCCTAGGTCTGATCACTATGCGTACAATTTTGTTGTATGTGTTCAGGCTTGGTCGCCAACCTTCACTCTCCAACACTATACGCCACCGCACAGACCATTCTGTGTCAAATTGACGGCGTTTTAAGTGTTCGTCTGGGAGAAGGTCCAATCCCTCGTGAGTACGGAAGGCGCCCTTATTTGGACTACCCGATCCACAAAAGTACAGAAATCCTCCAAAACCTTGAGTACAGAACTACCAGAATTTTGGGTTTTGGGATCGGACTTCGATACCAATACGCCCCCCTCCTGTCGTTTGCTGCCAGCACATCAACGAGCTCGCTTTCTCGCTTCCACCATTCGACTCTCACACGCTCGCTTCCTTTCCCTTGACCATGGCTCGGAAGAAGAAGGCTGAGACTGTGGCCTCGCAGTCTGAGACACCGAAACGGAAGCGCTCTCCGGATTGGCCGGCATCAGCAGAAGCCAATCTCTCCCATTATCTCTTGGGTGAGCTGCGAAAAGGGAGGTCGTCAGATGGCGGGTTTCAGTCTGCACAGTACACTGCCTGTGGTGCAGAAGTTACCAGACTTGGATGGAAGTGCTCTGCAAAGCAGGCAAAAGCCAAGTACAGTGATGTAGGTCTTGTTTCCTGTGCCATGGCTATCCGAAGATGTGCTGAATAACCTTCGGATTGCTATAGCTCAAAACCAGATACAAGATCTTCAAGTTCATTCGCACCAAAGTCTCTGGAATGGGGTGGGATGATGCTCTCAAGAAACCAGTAGCTGAACCCGCTGTCTGGGATAAACTCATCGCAGTATGTCTCTTCTTCTATATCATCTGCGTCGTTCTCCATCACTCTCCGTCATCCTCAACTGTTTCACGACTGTGTATAGAGCAACAAGAAATACAAGCGCTTCCGAAATGCTTCATTTCCACTTTACGACATCTACGCTGAACTAATTGAGGGCTCCACTGCGACTGGTGCTTTTGCACTTTCATCGGAGCTTCTCGATGGGGAGGATGTAAATGAGGAGGACCAGGAGGAGGAAGAGGAAGAGGAGGATGGTAGTGGATCGGGTGAGGATGAGGATGATGAGGAGGATGAAGAGGACATTCCTATTGACCCGGTACGTCCTGCTTGTTTATGCTTTCACCGTTCACCTCTTCTGACTTGATACGTAAAACTGTTCAGGTGCTCCTTGATGCTGATCGTGCTTTCAATGTGCCAGCACCTGTGCCTGATACTACTGGCATGATTGCTCCTACGGCCGCTGCTCCTCCTATTCCTGTTCCCACTGCACTTCCTGCTCCCACTGTTCCTTCCACTCCTCTTTCTAAAACAACATCAGTGTCAGCATCAGGTTCCAAGGCAAAGCGCTCTGCTGACCCCACCACTCCCCATCAACCTCCAAAACGAAAACGCAAGACCATCGCTGACTCATTTGATTCCCTTTCCAACTCTCTCGAGTCGATTATTACAGTTCTTGCATCAGATGCTCCACCTTCTACTCCCACTCCACACTTCAGTGTAACTCCTGCATCTCTACCACCACCATCCACCCTAGCCTCGTCTAGTGCTCCATCTTTCGATCTCTCTTCTCCATCCTCAAAGCAGAAGACAGCAGCCTATAAAGCGGCCGTCAAAGCTATGCGGGATGGAGGGTTGGATCCGTCAGCATCCCAGGTTGCAGACTGCCGTAGACTTTTTAGAGGGACGGTGGAACTCGCTGAGGAGTTTTTGAGCTTTGATCAAACCGATGAACTAGAGAGAGAGGCAGCGCAGGCTTGGTTGATGGATGAGATGGCAGCATCGCCAAGTCGCTGATTAAATTACTTCCCCTCTTCTTCTCCGCTCCTGTAAATAACTGTCCCACATTGCCTTTGCAATATCATCCCGTCTCTCCTCTGCCCGTTTGCTCTCATCCTCTGAAACTCCTGTTACGGGAATTTCTCCAGCACCGACTCGAGCAACAACTCTCCCTTGACCGTCCACAGTATCATCACCCCCTATCTCATCCAATTCCTCCATTGTGCTTGGATCGTGAATACGGATGAAATTGTGAAGGATGCTCAAGGCCAATATCACCTTTGCCTGTGAAGGCATAGACCCTCGATATCCAGACCGAAACATCTCAAATTGCTTCTTGACAATACCAAATATACGTTCGATTGCATTTCGGAGCTGAGCATGCCGTAGGTTGAATAGCTCTTCTTTGTTTTGAGGTCGCAGGCTGAGATCAATATACGGTTAAAATGATATGAAGAGGGGATATTTTAATATATAGATTCATTACCTTTCTTTAGCAGCTAGCCACTCTCGCAAATGATATCGTACGCCACGGTAAGGAACTAAGAGCCAATCGCAAGAAGGAAATCCTGCATCGCCGAGATAGTAGGAGCCTGGAGGAATGTGAAGACCGGCTGCTCGAGCCTTCTCGAACAATAAACTGTCAGAGATACTTCCCTCCCATCCCGCAAGAACGTAGTAGAACTGCATATCAAATGTACATGCACTCAGTACGTTCTGGGATACCTCTCCACTTCTGTCTCTACACGCCGCACGAGCCCATGAAGGTGGATGAGCGGGAATGTGTGTTCCGTCAATTGCTGCCTTCGCGTCCTTGAAGAAAGGATAGAACTTCGGATCGGAGAGAACATCCACAGCGTATCAAGGATGTTCTTGGTGTTCAGAAGCATGTGTTCCTTGCCTTCCGAGCTGAACTCGTCGTCTATGGTGGCCTTCGCCCTTCGCGTGGTATCAGCAAGGGGGTGGCAAGCGTAAAATTCTGTACCGAATCTTACCTTTCACGTTTAAGGCCTCACCCCCCTACCCCCCTCCCCCCCCCTCGAATATTTAAATGATTTTAAAATGATTTATTTAATACTTTTCACACAACATAAAAGATCAAAACGGAGGGTTATTGTGGTATTGACTCATTGCTTTGATGAATGTTGGTGTAACCTAACCTAGGCTAGGGGAGGGGATGACCGACGTCGACCGTAGCTTAACCTAGCCTAAAAGTATTCATTATTATCCTTTTTACACTCAAAACATCTTCTATTCACAATTCTACCAGCACTGTGTACAAAGATAATCATATATGAGCCCCAAGAACCCTCCAAATGGCTGCAGTGGGACCTCCCGTAATGTCCGGACAGTTTGCGTTTAAGGGCCCTCTGGGCCCCCCTCCCCCCCTACATCCGGTTTTTTATTTTATTCCTGCCACCCCCTTGGGTATCAGCATTGACGAGCAAGTGGCGATATTTCTGTATATGGTGGTGACGAACCTGCCAAATCATCAGGTTGCAGAGAGGTTCCAGAGAAGTGGAGATACAATATCACGGTATATTCACTATGTTGCATTTCTAGTTTTTTGTCTTCTCATTCTACTCACACTAGAACTTTTCAACGTATCCTCAATGCCTTGACATCGGAGTCACTCCACTCCCGTTATCTACGCCTTCCTACTGAACACTCGCCCATTTCCAATAAAAACCCCTCAATAACTCCCTAACCCAGTCTGCTCCCCGAAACTTGGAAGTATGATAGGGTCGAGCTCGGAATCCATTGTGGGCCTCTGCCAGTGCGAGTGCAAGAATTGTGACAATACTGGCCGTGAGACCGAGAAGCTGACGACGTCGGTGATGTGGATCAGGAGAAATCCGAAGGCGCTTGAGTAGACGCTCGCGAACAGAGTTAATGGCCATCGAGAGGGGCACTGTCGAAGCGAACGGAATCGTCAAGTGGCAAGGGCGTGACAACGCGCGTCGACATTGCTTATATAATCATCGCTGTAATTGCAGGAGCAATTACGGGACCCTCTATTACCGGAGCGTAATTACATGCGTTGTTTGTACCGACCCGTAAGTACTCCGTCCCAAATCGCGCTGCCGAACGGGCCCTAACGGTTTTGTAGCATTGATAGTGAATAGTCCCTGGGACATAACTTCTATGACACGGGCTCCGGATGGCCCATTGAATGCAGAAAGTATCGCAATGGTGAGCCAGCTGGACAAAATGAATGACCAGCTCGACACAATCTTCCACGTAGGATCACAGATGCATCTGCTCAGAGAGACATAGATGTTTCCGAAAATTCGGGGAGCGTGAACTATGTGCGGCCAACGTGGCCTCTTATTTGAGCAAGAACATGTACGGCAAATACAGAGATACTTACACCAGACAGGAATCATGAGCTCTACTGCAAATAGGATACGCGAGCCAAACAGCACAGCTTCAGCAACCAGATTTGGAGCCCGTGTCTTTCCAATGATGGTCCCTCCAGCGAGACAGCCCAGTCCAATTGCCAACAACCTAGTCTTCAATGAGCGCCATTGCGCCACAAGATCCTCCTTGGTACGATCTGTGACGATATACTGTACTATTTCGACCGTAGGCCAGCGGGGTGTGACCTGTGACAAGGGTGGCACTTAGGCCATGGGTGTAAATAGGCCATCGGCCTCCAAAATTTGTGACCGACTTGCCTTAAAGGGCAGGTAAGTTGCCATTTTGGGCGAAGCCCGGACGAAAAAATGAATAAATAATGCCTCAGAGGGCCTGTGACCTGTGACAAAATGTGTTTAGGCCATGCCATATGCCCGCTGTGACGTGTGACCATGGCCTACGGTCGAAATAGTACAGTAGAATGGTGAGGTTGGATCCTTCGGGGGACGAAATGGGGTTTGGCTGTAGAGGGCTACAGTTAGAGAAATTCCACGATAGGTCAGCGAGTCTCACGACAAGACGCAGGATAAAACAGACATCGTATCGACCACGTACCTGCACCGAACATGTAAATCAGCATCAAGTCAAAGCAAGCCATGCAAATGATTTGAAGCGGCTGCTTTATTACACTACTCTCAACACCTAACTGCATACAGAACAGTATGGGAAGAAGAGTTGCAGCAAGAAAGCAAAAGAGTATTGATACGAGAGCGGAGAGGTAGAAGCGCCATCGAGCCTCCCAGTCCAAGCGCCACTTTGCGTACAGAGCGCGCCGCGTGGCACGATCGTGGGCCACTCCTTTGTTCGGAGCACTCAGCATAGACACTAAAGAAGAGGTGAGATTGAGCGCAAGCGGCGAGCGAAAGAGCGAAGAGGGAACAAGACACGCTGCAATTGTTGACTTCAAGCTTGCGGCCACATCGCGGCCACGTTTCCATTGCCAAGTCCGCTGAACGCTCACAAGCGAGCCCAAACTCCAAATGTGGCAAGCGCGGATCACAGACGGACAGCGGGCCGGCTTCTGCGTTTGCCGACCAAAGGCAGACAGTCTCAGGAAAATCTGGCTCGGACATTCTGAAGACCGGTCTCGGATTATCTTAAGATCGGTCTCAGGAAAATCTTAAGAGTTGTCATCTCAAGAATATCTTAAGAACGTCTCGAGATAATCTTATGACTTGGCAACCAAGAATCCGTCAGACAGTTCGTCTTATGAATTTGCTGGAAACGGCGGCTGGCCGTGTAACCCGTTTCAGCATTTCTCGCCGTGCTCTTGCTCAGTACCATCATCATGGCCAATCTCGCTCGCAGCGCGAAATCCGGGTCCGACTGGTCCTCTTCCGACCTCTCCGCGTATAACATCACTGTCTCCGCTCAGCCAGCTCATGAGTTCTTTGGTCAACAGCCCAACGCTGATCTCCAAAACCTCGATCAACGCTTCGTCTCCGCTTCACTCGAGGACGACCCATCCACGATCTCCCTGATAACACCTTGCGTCTTCTCCAATACTTAGACCTTGCTACCAGGGCTAACGTGGGCCAAGAGTCTGCCATCGACGATCTGGCAAAAGAACTCCTCCGTGTCCTCGGGTACGAAGAACGAGGAACCCTTCTACGCTCACGCTATATCATCCCTCTCGAAATTTGTGGAGATTCCGGTCGCCAAGCCCAGACAGGGGTCTGCTTGGTTCATCCCAGCACCACAATCCTTCTCCTCTTGACAGAAGACAAGACTGCTTTCAGCGGCCGCAATCCCGAGCCACAGATCATCGCCGAAGCCATCGCGGCTTTCCAATACAACAACAACGCTCGAGAATCTGTTAGCCTCCCGCGTATCGACGAGATGGTATTCCCCTGTATCACCATGATCGGGACTCGCCCTACCTTTTACAAGATCCCTGTCACCACCCAACTCAGCTCTGCCGTTGCCGCCGGGATGTATCCAGAGCAGACTACGCAAGTCGTCAAATGCTTGGTCCCCTCCAGACGGGCCAGTGAAGGCATGGAGATTCCAATCTATCGCAGGAACGCCTTGCAGTATCTCGTCGCGTTCAGAGATCTTGCTAGACCGCTCTGGAAGAGGTATTACGTTTAGGTGAGTCTCATTCCGTGCTTTGTATCATCAGTTTCCGGATTAATGGAAGTGTTTGCAGGCGAACGCGGGGTGTGTTCGAGTGTGGGGTGAATCATCTGTGACCCATGGACTGTATGGCCGTGTTGGATATCTGTGGCACGCTTTGCCTCTACGTTCAGTATCGGGCATGATATATTGAGTACAGAAGACAACTTGAAGTACTGAAGGGATAGCAACAACATGGCCAAAACAAGTATCAGAGTAACACAACAGTCAGTTTCAGTGCTACCAGCCTACAACCCATCGGGTCGCATTATACCCCAACCTCAACAACGACACAGTATCCAATACCGCCGTCGCCACCAAAGGCTCAGAGCGAGGTCGCAATCTCCAACTACGAGATATTGGCCAAATATCGCGGCGAACATCTGTCCACCTCTCCCAGGCCTGGGTAGCGGTCACTCGGGCTGCTGGGACCGGATGAAGCATTAGGTCCATCATTGGGACCAAAAACTCGACGTTTGAAAAATGCTACAGGGCTATGAGCTTCGCATACTTGATGGTGCAAAACGTGTGTGGCTTACGTCGTGGAACATGCATCGGAAAACGTTGCCGATGGAGAAGATGTCGACCATGAATGGATCGTAAGGAATAGTGTCAGAAAGTTCGGGGACTTCCTGATCTCGACCGGCCCTTCCAACTACTAGTCGGGGGGCATCCGGAGGAATATAAGAAGATATTCCATAGTCTACATAGTAGTACTTCACACGACCAGCAGCTGTTCGAGTCAGCCGCGGAGCGACGGTGACGGCGTCTGGGAGGATACGTTCACGTATCGGATGATGACCTTGTGGGAAAAGGGGTGAAGAGTCCATCATGAGGTTCTTCCGTGAGCAGTCACTAGAAAACGCTCAACACAAAACGGAAAAAGAAGAGTAAAACATGTGCCCACCGGTGAGCCACGCCTTGCTCGTGCATGAAGACAAGACCCTGGACGATATAGCTCACCGTGAGCATCTCCACAGGTTAGAAAAGAACAGGTGCGTACCTCGAGCAACTGCTCACAGAAATCAACAACTTCCCCAACCGTTTCAAAAGGATGCACGTCTGCGATCGACAAGAAGGGCATGACCATATAAGATATGGTTGGATCCTCGGAGTCCTCAAACAGGTCGAGGACGGGAACGCTGTGGTTGCGTGGGTCTTGGCGAAGCGATTCTTGGTCTAAAACACAGCGATGCTGGACTCCTGGTCACCTGTCTTGACTCTCTTGATATAGACGAGTTTTCCGTCAGATATACGGGTGGCATCGATGAGATGAACACGGCTCTGTTGCGGGCGAACATGGTCACTCAAGACAAAGTTCATGCGCGTCTAGGGCGATCAAAGTGAAAAGCAGCGTACCGGAGATATCACAGAGTCCTCACACTGTTCGAAACCCTTTCTGGGCGAAATCCAAGAAGGTGACCAGCCAGGCCTTAGCCTTGGACGAAGCATGTAGCCGCGAGATTGCAAGAAAAGCTGACGGTCCCGCCACGCAATCTCGATATCCGAGAGAGTGCCCATTACCGCATCGATTTCGGCCAAGTCGAGCGAGCCATCATCGTCGTTCGACATTACTGGGAAGGGGGGAGGTGTATCTGCGAAGTTGATGCATGATAACGAAGTTGTAGTATAAGTAAATGAAGTTCGTCCTTGAGGCCTTGAGGCTCGTGCTCGTGCAGCGCTTGGAGACGTGGGAATTGATAATGCGTGAGAAATTAGTGTTGCATGTTATTATGTCGCTAAACGTTCTGTCGATGAATCCGTATGTTCCGAGAGGTTCTTTCCCATAAGTACATGTTCCAGCCGTGATAATCATCGCCTGATCCTCGACCACTCACCTTCTGATTGCCTTCTCAATTCCGTTCGTACGAGTCAATATTTTATGAACTTCCTTTTACGAAAGGCTCTCTGGGCTACAGGAACGAACATTAGAAAGCACGAAAGCACAATGAAGTCAGTCCGAACAGCAAACCAATCACCTTCGAAATCACCACCCCACAGCCCACCTCCCCACTCCCCACTCCCCACCCCACCCTCCCAAGCGCCACCACATCCAACACCACCGTCTCCGCCACCATCTCCTTCCTCTTCCTCACCCTCCAACTCTTATGTGCCATCGATATCCCACCTCTCACAGCTATCCACTTCTCCCAGGCTTGGGTGACTGTGGGGCGAGCGGCGTGGTCGGGGGATAACATGGGGTCTATTAGGGGCTTTAGGAAGGAGAGGTTCGAGAAGAGCTGGTACGATGGTGATGAGTGAGCGAAGTGCGTAGAGAGAATGCGAGGCAAGTGGCATACATCGTACAGCTCTCGTCGAAACACATTCCCAAGCGCGAAAATATCAACCTTGAACGGATCGTACGGGATCGTCTCGGAGAGTTCGGGGACTTCTTGATCCCGAACCTCATCCCCAAGAGCCAACCTGGGTGCATCAGGCGGAAAATACGACGACATCCCAAAATCGACGAAATAATACTTCACGCCTCCAGCGGCGGTACGAGAGAGACGGGGGGCTACGGTCACAAAATCGGGGAGGAAGCTTTCGAAGATGGGATGATGGCCTTGGGGGAATATTGCGGAGGAATCGAACATGAGGTTTTTCATTGCGCAATCGCTGCTGGATAGTCAGTCTATGTGTATATTAGCACTCAATCGACGTACCGGTGGGCGACGCCATGATCGTGCATGAACACCAGACCCTACATATAATGATATCGCATCCATGTTTGATTGGGCAAAGATAGAATGTTCCTACCTCAAGCACCTGGTCACAAAAATCGACTACTTCTCCTACGGTGTTGAAGGGAGGTTGGTCCGCAAGAGATAAGAATGGCATCACCATATACAAAATGTCAGGGTTCTCGGAATCTTGAAACAGGTCCAAGATGGGTACACTGTGGTTATGTGGATCCTGACGAAACAGGTCTTGCGAGAGATATGTCGCGATGCGGACTTCGCTGTCGTCTGTGGTGACTCGCTTGATGTAGACCATTTCTCCGTCCCGTAGACGAGTGGCGTCTACCAGGTGGTTGCGGAACTGATAAGTGTTGCTAAGTAGATGTCGGTACCAAGCTCACTGCAACTACACGCACAGGAAGAGGTACTGCATCCTCACTCTCCAAAATACTCTTTCTAGGTGAGATCCAAGAAGGCCTCCAATCGGGTCGTAATCTCGGACGAAGCATGTACCCGCGCGACTGTAGGAACAGTTGACGATCGCGCCAGGCGATTTCGCGCTCGGAGAGTTCGCCAAAGAGCGCATCGTCTTGTTCTGTGGATAATACTCTGTGCATCAATTAAGTGAGGCGGAGGCAGAGGGAAGAGATGAGGGTAAGTTATGTGGACGTCGAGGAAGAAGATGGGTGAGAAAGCGAGAAACAAGGAAACAAAAGAAGAAAGTGCATCCGGGCAGGTGCCGACAGCTGTGGCACTGAGCCGATAACCGGGCCAGCGCACAGCCAAGTGGCGGGACACCCTCCGAATCTCAGGCTGGCAGTTGGCTGGCAGTGACACCGACACTCTCGGATTTTCACAGTATCTCCAAAGAGACGTATGTAGGATCTAAGAAATTACAGCGGTCGAGTCTCATCAGACCCAATCAGTCCATGCGGTCGACGATACCACGAGCTCTTCACGATTCGTTGAGAGGACAGCGAGCACTAGAAGGACAAGGAAAAACGGTGTATCGAACAATCGCGATCGTTACTATCCATACAAGCACTGACCGGTGACCCCACCTCAGTAAAAACCACGCACAGGTATCCTCTTCTCGATTTAGCTGCGATACGTTTAGAGTAGAGGAATGACTCTGAATCCGAGTTGATTCGCCCAATTCGACCTAACAGATCAAGCCAGTATTGTCCTCAGGCTCTGCATCCCGATGGAGGCCCTCCCCCAAGCTGATACCTATCGAATAGTGGAGCCATTCACAACGACCACCTCGACTGGCATCGTCGTCCAGACTAAAGGCAGACCACCAGTTTTCAACTCTGCATCTCCCATGAATGAGAGAATCGTTCACCTCTCACCAAAGTCACAGCCGGAGTGTACTTACGTCCATACAACACGATAATCCTTTCCCTTTCGTTATTCCAAAAAGAACCCCTTCCGTTACGTCTATATTGACGCACTCCACGTACGAACAGCGAGAACACCCGCGTCTCCAAAGGCCTGCATAAACACCAGCAGAGTAAAGAACACCAGACCGGTGGTGCGATGTCTCGCAGCTGGGCGCTCATTCACCTCAAGTCTGAATCATCAATGATGAACGAAAGGCTCTAAGTCCTCGTGGGAGAATATGATGAGGCTCGGGAAATACATATGTACATTCCTCACTAGTATATACACTCCCAAAACAGTCCGCTCTGAAGAAGAGGGGAGGCTCGAACGAGGAAGTCATGATCACGAAGAAACGAACAAAAAATAGGCCCCCTTACTCACTGACACTACTGACCTCAGGCTCGGGTCCGAAGAAACAGGTACGACAGTACGAGCCAGAAACTTCGAGAGATCAAAGCAAGAGGCACTTCGTACATATGTAACAAGCAAGTTAATTATAACGAGGTCCTGAGACGTCTCCAAAGGCCTCGAATGATTCGAAGATGCGACGTGACACCATAGACGGGGACGGGGCGATTCGGATTGAGATCTGGGAAAGGATTGGGCGTAGCGAGGTTCGGGAGCGAAGTAAAGCTCGAATAAGTACCTCGTTTATGTACAGTACATAGGGAGCGAGTGATTGTGGACACACTCGACTTGATCACGCACGGTCCGAGTAAGGCCTGCCTTCCCTCGATGAAACAAAACACGAAGGCGGCCAGCGGGGGCGCGAAAGCAGAAGCGTCCAAACCATGCTGTGTCGCTTCTGTTGTCCCTTCGAGAACTCCATCCGTCCACTGAGCTTCGCCATTCCTCGGGCGGAGGCCTCCGCACTCTGCATACTGTACTATTTCGACCCCAAGTTCACGGCCTGTGACCTGTGACGCCGTGAACTTGGCAAAATCGTAGTTCATAGCGGCCGAAGGCCGCGCCCCGCTGTGACTTTGAGTTCACAAGGGGCCGGAAATCGCCGAAAATGCCCATATATGTCGCGCCGGAGGCGCGAGCCGAAAAATATTGATTTTCTAAGGGTTTTTCCTTGGTTCACAGCGGCCTGTGACGTGTGACCGTCGGCCATATGGAGTTCACCGAGGGGGTCCCTGTGACGTGTGACTGAACTTGGGGTCGAAATAGTACAGTACCTCCAGTCGATTTCTGTACGCATATGCGGTTCTCGAACGCATGCCTCCACTACCTCGCACATATGTCCCGACTGCCGATCTGAGTGGTAATGATATGCCGCGTCAGATGTTACAGTCTTCTACGAGGGCTAGGAGGAGGACTGAAGTCTCTGAACTTTGAGACCCGTAGACGTCCAGGGTATGCAGAATATCTGCATTCTGCACCGAGTTCGAGAGCATCGTGGTCGAAGTCACCTTTGGACGTGACTATAGTAGATGGATGTCCCGCTGGTATCTGGCCGTGGTACATTATCAGTACTAGTGTGGTCCAGTGGATCCTTCCTTGCCACGACGAAAATGAAACCACATGGATCTCCTGAGGATACGAATGCAGGGCATACTTACGGACTCGGAGGCGAAAGCACCGAGCTACATCCTGATGACACTCCTTCTAACCTTTTCCCTGAAGGACAAGAAAAGGACCGAAGCTCCTGATCTGCAGGACGAGTCGGAGCAGATGGCGAAAAAGGGTGTGGTGAGAGCCCGCAAAGCACGACATCGCATCGCGAACAAGCATCCTGCGCTCGGGTCGTCGTCCGAGTCCGAAGAGAGAGAGCGCGGTCGAAACGAGTTGCGAGTGGTCAGGAAGATCTCTTGGCGTCATCATGGAAGCGAGGACTATCTGATATGCCGAGTGCGCGGCGCGGACGCGAGATCGGGGGTTGCGATTATCAGATACCGCCGAAGACCACATCAGATCGGCGAGCGGATCTGTATGCGTTCTTCCTGAACTTCATCCGGACGAGGATGCAAGACCGGTGGACCAGTCGCTGGTTGGGGCCACAACGCCGTTGGACCATCCAACGATCTGTGTTCATGCGGTCCACAGCAGCTGTGCCTTGCCCATAGTACTAGCGCAAGGAAAATGTATGACCTTCGAAAAGCCGTGCTCTTTTTCCGCTGGTGCAAGTCCTGCTTCGTCCTTGAGTAGCTTCCGTACTGCTTGCTCGTCTTCACGCAATGGCAAAGGCAGAGTCGTCTGAGCTGACCGGCACCATCGAGCAGCGCTTTCATCGCGCCTGGTATGCCGGCGTGCCCTTCATCCCCACCAAACCCACTCCCCCTCCCTCCTCGCCCCTCCCCTCTCCAGAACAGACGGCATCATGGCTCAGCGTACTCGCCTTCTCCTGGCTCTACCCCGTCATGCGAGCGGGCTACACCCGTCCGCTCGCAGACTCTGATCTCTGGCAACAACCCGACGAACGTTCTGCTCGAATCTATGGCCAACGCATCCTCGATGCCTTCGAGAAGAGGCGAGCCGTTCCAGCGCGTGCTCCCCTTCTAAAGCGCGTAAAATGGACTCTGAGCCTGAAAGGCCCGAAGTACGTCCGTCGGATGGAATCAGACTGGAAAGCGTCCTACAAACCGTCCCTCGTCCTCGCCCTCAACGACACCGTCTTCTGGTGGCTCTGGTCCGGCGGTATCCTCCGTCTCTTCGCCGACGCAGGCCAGATCTGTTCGCCCCTCCTCGTCCGCGCCATCATCACCTTTGCCCAGGAATCGCACGACGCAATGTCCAGTGGCACCACGCCACCCAGTATCGGAAAGGGCGTGGGGCTGGTGTTTGGCTTGTTGGCGCTGCAGTGGGCCGTGCTCTTCGCGAGCTCGCATGCGTTTTATAGGATGTTTACGACTGGGGTGATTTTGAGGGCGGGATTGATACAGGTTCTGTTTGGGAGGGCTCTGAGACTGAGTAATCGCGGCATGGCTCGAATCGGTACCTTCCTTTCCTTCCCTTCACCTTTCCTTGCCCTCCAAATGTGTACTAACGACCTGCTACAGGCTCCTCCGCCCGCCTAACCACCCTCCTCTCCGCCGACATCTCCCGCATCGACTTTTCCTGCGGCTACTCCCACATGGCATGGACCGCCCCCGTGCAAATCATCCTCTGTCTCATCATCCTCTGCGTCAATTTGGGCTGGGCCGCTCTGCCCGGTTTCGCGCTCTTTCTGGCGGGAGGCCCGATGCAGGGATGGTTAACGGGGAAGTTATTCGCTTTGAGGTTCGTTTCTTCGCGGACTTTTGATCTGGGGTATGTACGTGGATATATGCTAATTGGTGTTGTATCGATACAGGAAGAAAAGCATGGTCTGGACGGACAAGCGTATCAAGCTGCTCACCGAGCTCCTCGGGAACATGCGTCTCATCAAGGTCTTTGCTTGGGAGGTTCGTGTTCCGCGTCCTACTTTTCCCCTTTTCGTTGTGTGCCGTCCTACTTTTTTCTTTTTCCTCAATTATATGTCGTCGATTTATCGATGCATGTACGGTTCTCCGTCTTTCATATTTTCTTCACGTTCGACACTCGTGCGGACGCTTTGAAGGTCTTCGTCGCTCGAACCTTCTTCGCGTTATCCGAAATACATCCGTTCGGAATCGCCACATATCTATTTTTAGATATGCACGCCACACGCACTTTATTCTCATCCGCCACACACCCAAATCTCTTCTTGCTCCTAACATTTACTCCCGTCTAGTTCTCTATCATCATATCGATTCGAGCTCTTATATGCATAGCGAGTGACCCAGAATGCTGACGTCTCATCGTATTTATTTCCAACTCTAGCTCCCCTTCCTCACCCGTGTAGCAGAGTACCGACACACAGAGATGGAGTACGTCCGTCCCTCTTCCGATCCAACACTTTCCATTATATCCTCACCGATCCCCTCCCTCTCTGACCTTCTCCTCCTTCCCTCTCTAACCCTCCCTCTTCCCCCCTATCCCCTCTCCCCTCCTCGCTCCCACCCCCCACCCACAGTTTCCTCCGCCGCCGCCTAACCCTCCGCGCCCTCAACAACGCCCTCGCCTTCTCCCTCCCCACCATCGCCTCCGTCGTCTCCTTCGTAGTCTACGCCGCGGCCGGTAATGGGTTAGACGCAGCTGTTATCTTTAGTAGTTTGAGTTTGTTTAATTTGTTGAGGACGCCGCTTACTTTTTTACGTGAGTTCGTACCCTCCCATTTTTGCCGGCCGTTTTGAAAAAGGTTCCTCGGGGTGGGGTTGGGTAGAGAGTAGAGGATGAAACGATCGCGATACGATTACTGACCAGGATTTATGTTTACTGTTTACCATTTACGATAGCCGTCGCCCTAAACTCCCTCGCAGACGCGAAGAACGGAACGGCACGCATTCGCGAAGTCCTCCTCGCCGACGTCCTTCCCTCTCCTTCATCTCCTTCATCCCCCTCTCCCACCGCGTCCTCTCCCTCCTCTCCCTCCGACACCCACGCCCCTAGCACCCCCACCCCCTCCTCTCCCCCCTCCTCATCCTCCTCCTCAGTCCCAATCTCCCCCTCCCAGCCCTACGCAATCTCCATCCACTCCTGCCGCTGGGTCTGGGAAGACGTCAAGCCCGTCTTCGTTCCCGTGATCAAGAGCCCCTCTCTCGTCGCGCTCGTTAAACTTGCGTTTGGGAAGTTTGGGGCGGGGGTTAGGGGGTTCGGGGAGGGGTTGAGGGGGGCGGGGGTTAGAGGGGGGAGGGGGGATGGGGATGAAGACGATAAGGATGCGGGGGCGGACAAAGAGAAGGGTGAGGGTGAGAGTGGTACGCCCACGCCTAGGACCCCGTCGATCGTGAAAGCCCCCCTTACACCTTCCTCCCTCGAAAGCTCCAACGGAAACGAGGAAAAGGAGGGGGAGAAGGAAGAGACGTTCCCGGTCGTATTCGAGCTGGGCGACGTGACGCTGCAGATCCCGAGGGGTGAATTATGGGCTATCGTTGGGCCTGTGGGGAGTGGGAAGTCGAGTTTGTTGCAGGGGATGATTGGGGGTGGGTTCCTTCCTTCCTTCCTTCGGTTCTCCTATATCCTACGCTATGCTTCATCCGTTCTTCCTACTGAAACGAAAACACCCCTAGAAATGCGTAAATCCCGCGGCACGGTCTCTTTCTCCGGTCCTATCGCCTACTGTCCCCAAGTCGCCTGGATCCAGTCCTGCTCGATCCGGGAGAACATCCTCTTCGGACAGACGTGGGACGAGGAGCGGTATTGGAGGGTCGTGCGCGAGGCGGAGTTGGAGGGTGATTTTGGGATGTTCGCGTGAGTGTCTCTGTTCCTCATCACATCTCTCTATTCAGAGGGTGGAAACGTTGCTGATTTTCCTACCTTTCCTCCGTGGTGTGGTGCACGTGTGGCGTATACATGTACAGCGACCGCGACCTGACCCAAGTCGGCGAAAAAGGCATCTCCCTGTCCGGCGGTCAAAAGCAGCGAATAAGCATCGCGCGCGCGATGTATTACAACGCGCCCATCACGATTCTCGACGATTCGCTTTCTGCGTTGGACGCGCATGTGGGGCATAAAGTGTTTAGGAACGTGATTGGGCCGGGGGGGTCGTTGCATAGACGTAGTGCTGTGGCTGCTGGTGTTGGTGGAGTGAAGGGAGAGGGAGAGGGGAGAGAGAAGGGAGAGGGGAGAGAGAAAGGAGAGGGGGAAGAGGAGTTGATGGGGACGAGGGTGCTCGTTACGCATGCGGAGTGGGTCCTGGGCGAGTGTGATGTTGTTGTGAGGGTTGAGAGCGGGAAGGTTGTGAGTATCAAGCAGGGGAGTGAGTTTAAGGATGAACATGCTATGGAGCCAGAGGCGGAGAAGGAGGTGAAGGAGGAGGAGGAAGCGGAGGAGGAGGTTGAGGCTGTGGAGGGGGCGACGGGGCTGGTTGGACCCATTGTTGAGGACGGGAAGAAGACGAAGGGCGCTGCGTTGATGCAAGCGGAAGAGAGGCAGACCGGCTCGATCTCTGGAAAGAGTGTGTTTCTCTTCTTTCACCCTTCTCGTCGTAACAGAATGCTGATGTGCTGCCTCGAACCCAGCCTACAAAGAATTCTTCACCGCCGCCCGCCTTGTGATCATCGCCCCACTCTTCTCATTCGCCGTCCTCATCTTCCAAGGCTCCTCCATCCTCTCTCCTTACTGGCTAGTCTGGTGGGAAGACGACCAATTCGGGCTCCACCAAGGCATCTACATGGCCATCTACGCCATCCTCGGTCTCTGCCAAGCAACCGGCCTCTTCCTCATGGGCCTCGTCTTCGCCCTCTTCACGTACAACGCCTCGCGCACTTTGCACCAGAACGCGCTCACGCGCGTCATGCACGCTCCCACGTCCTTCTTCGATACCACTCCCCTCGGTCGCATCATGAACCGGTTCAGCAAAGATGTGGACGTGATAGATAACCAGATCGGTGATGCGATGAGGATGTTCATGGGCACGCTGGTGCAGGTTGTGGGCAGTATTGTGTTGGTGTCGATTATTTTGCCGTGGTTCTTGATTTGTATTGCGGTGATTTTGGTGATGTATCATTGGTTGGCGTTGTTCTATAGGGCGAGTTCGAGAGATTTCAAGGTGTGTGCTTCCCATTCTAGGAAGGACAACGAGAAGATGCTGACGAGTTGATGGGAATGTTGTAGCGGTTGGACGCAGTGCTCAGGTCGACTCTATATGCGCATTTCTCGGAAAGTATGAGCGGTCTTGCGACGGTATGTCTCTTCTATAATGTGCATAGAGCATATACTGACTTCCATTCAGATTCGTGCATATGGCGAGAGCGATCGTTTCCGCGACGAGAACATCAGCCGGATCGACAACGAGAACAGGTCAGCCGTCCTCCTTTCTCCCTTGATGTCCTCTTTTTCACGAGACTGACGATCTGCGTAGAGCATACTGGCTTTCAGTGACGAACCAGCGATGGTTGACCGTCCGGCTCGACTTCCTAGGTTCCCTATCCATTTTTTCAGTCGCTATGCTCGTCGTAGGCTTGAGGTTCAGCGTCTCCCCTTCAGAGACCGGTGTCGTTCTTTCGTATATGTTGACTGTCCAGCAGGTAAGTACGACGCCACACTGTCTCTCCTTCTCTTCAAGCAGCAGATTTGCTGATGAGCCCCAATGCGACAGGCCTTCGGCTGGATGGTCCGTCAATCCGCCGAAGTCGAAAACAGCATGAACGGCGTCGAACGTATCCTCCACTACGCGAACCACATCGAACAAGAAGCGCCACACGAGATCCCCGACGCGAAACCGCCTGCTTCCTGGCCCGCACAGGGTGAAGTGCAGATGAAAGATGTGGTGCTGAGTTATAGGCCAGGATTGCCGCCCGTGTTGAAGGGTGTTAGTGTGGATGTGAAGGGTGGAGAGCATGTGGGTATTGTGGGGAGGACGGGGGCGGGGAAGACGACGAGTGAGTACTCTTTTGTTGAATAACGTACGTTGTTGGGGATAGGATACTGACCCTGAGGTGGCCGTTGCAGTTACTATGGCGCTATATAGGACGGTGGAACTGCTTTCAGGGTTGATCAAAATCGACGGAGTGGACATTTCGAAGATCGGTCTGAGGGATCTACGCAGTGCCCTTGCGAGTGAGTTTACGCCCGCCTCTTCCTTGTGTTTTCTTTGTATTCTGATATAGTCTCTGTTTCGCCTAGTCATCCCACAGGACCCTCTGCTTTTCCAAGGTATGCTTGTCGTCGCTTTCGTCGAGGTTAACAGGCCTAACCGTCTTCACAGGCACTCTCCGTACCAACCTCGACCCCTTCGGGTCCTACGACGATGCCACGCTCTGGAGCGCCCTCAAACGATCATGTCTTGATCTCGAGATACCCGAGTCCGAGGCTGTCACTCCTACTGGTTCGAGTGATGAAAAGTCCGGGAGCCAGAGGAGGTTGACGCTGGACTCGGAAATCGAGGCGGGCGGGGCGAATCTTTCGGTTGGACAGGTAAGCCGCTTCGACAGAGAGACGAGTTTGAGGTATTGATAGGTTCTGGTGTCGACAGCGTTCGTTGGTGAGCTTCGCCCGTGCAATGGTCAAAAACTCAAAGGTTATCATCCTCGACGAGGCCACAGGTGCGTCACACATCATCTGCACATCCTTCTCCTTTCCCCAATTCATAACTCACATCACATCTTCCCTCTCAGCCTCAATCGATTACCACACCGACAACATCATCCAAAAGACCATTCAGACCGAATTCGCCGACCGAACGCTCCTCTGCATCGCGCACCGTCTGCGCACCATCATCGGCTACGACCGTATCCTCGTCATGGATGCGGGCCAAGTCGCTGAATACGATACGCCGGAAAGGCTGTTCAGCCAGGAAGGGGGCATATTTAGGGGGATGTGCGAGAGGAGTGGGATTGGGATGGAGGATATTGTTAGAGCGAGGGAGGGGCATGGGATCGATGAAGTTGACCGTAAGGATTGAGAGGGGAATGTGAGGGTGAAATGTTTAGACCACTTTACAGTATAGTCAATAGATCATGACAATTAATGTTATTCACGACGTGCAATGAGAGCTCACAGCACCACAGTACCCATCTGGCACCGCTGGTCAGTTTGGCTGTATGCGGTCCCGAACACTCTGTCTCTAAGCCTGTCGTGGTGTGGTTCATGTATGGAAATTTACTTCTCTTTCGTTACGACAGAA
Organism: Stereum hirsutum FP-91666 SS1; assembly: GCF_000264905.1. Taxonomy (NCBI): domain Eukaryota; kingdom Fungi; phylum Basidiomycota; class Agaricomycetes; order Russulales; family Stereaceae; genus Stereum; species Stereum hirsutum. Next base: position 118,513 of record NW_006763134.1, read on the forward strand.
GGAGAGGTTTTGTGTGTGCGATATATCTTCGAAGGGGTCGTCTTCTGCGTGTAGCATCATGCTTAAACGACTCAGCTTCATCTTAGATCAGTCAACGATCGAAACTTTTATGAATAAAAACTAAATGTTAACCCATTCTACCCGCCAGTTCGGAGTGCTAAGTATACACTAGGACTCTATACGCCGATAAATCCAATCATAAGGGTCCTCAGACTGTAGAAGTTGCGATTTGCCATCGTCATCCCGCCATGTGCAAGCAGCCCGGTCCCATACCTCTGGTTCCCCATAATGCTCCAAGATAGACGCAGCAGTCATTCCAGCGCTCCTCAGAGGCTTCTTCAAGACCGTCAGCAGCCCGTTGTAGTCGTTGCTCTCATGATTCTCCGGCTCCGTGCTGACGCTCGCCCTCGCAAAGTCAAGCAGTACGGTATGCGGAGTTGGCGAGGAGAGCGCCAGAACCTGGCCGTCGTGCCAATCATGTTGAGATACATCGGCATACTGCAGGACCCGCAAGGAATGCCGAGCTGCCTGAACCTGGTAAGACAGAGCGTCAACTGACGAACGGGGAGAATATTTGCGAACTAACGAAAGGGACATACCAGTGCACACCTATCAGTATCCTTCATCGTAGGGATGGCCTTTGAGACAGTGACTCCCGGGATATATTCTAATAGAACGCCGTATACCCAGTGTCCATCGGGCAGCACGAACTACGACAAGGGAACAGTGTAAATTAGCCTAGCCGGTTACCTGAGCGTAACTGACACCTACTCTGTGTGCTCCGTAATACCATGGAACGGTTGCACCCTGGGCGAAAGCAAGCTGTTGGTATATCGCGTGTTCGTGGCGGACCAGGTCTTCACTCGTGCGCCAGGAGATCCACGTTGTCTGATCAGGTCCAACATCGTGCTCGTCGGGATCGTCGGGGGCATGTGTTGGCAATAGACGGTCATCGAAGAGCTTGAGGCAGAGGGGAGGTATGTTGGGGGGAACGGGTTGGTCATCAACGGCTGTGATCTCGCATCGGTATACGGGATTACGTTCCCCGCCGAGCCGCTCGAGGAGGGTGATGCGAAATTGGGTAGATTCCGAAAGACGAGACTGTGTATCTTCGTCGAGAGGCGGAGGGCGCCCGATAACTCGCAGGTGCTCCATGGTAGAGGTAGGAATGGATTCTAGGTCAACAGGCCAGTAAGGGCGAAGAGTGGCGTTGTATCGGGAGAACCCTCCGGTTGAAGCGGTTACGCTATCCCCAGGTCGCAGTATATTTATCTTGTCGATATTGTCCGTGATGTAAGTTTTCCAGCGTAAGAACTGGAGAGCCCGAGGGGGAGAACTCTTCAGCGTATACAGATCAAAGTCCGACTGGCGATCATGCGTCGCGAAAACCGCAGTGTCCGTCAGCAATGGTTTGCTTGGATCTGGCAAGCAGCCTAGGACCTCAGGCGGATCGAAGATCTTTGTAGACCAAGGGTGTGCAAAATATGAGTCGTAATAGGTTCCTGCTGTGAGAGCTGCACTTATGTATGCAGTGATAACCACTTGAATGACGACAAGGTCCGGGTCGACGGATAAGCGTTCGAAGATGACCGTGCGGGGGCCCGACTTGAGGTCCTGTTTGAACACGAAGAGAGATTTGAGATCGCTACATATGACCTTTGCTGCGGGGTCCGATTTCCATGCTTCGGTCAGGTATCTCGACAAAAGAGGTGAGCGAGTAACCTCGCCAATTGCGTCTCCAAAGCCATCTGCCTAATGAAGATTACATGAAACCAATACAGAGGAGCAAAAACATCGCACGTACTACAAAGAGCACTATCGGGAAGCTAGCGGGGAATGGGAGAACATTCGTGATCGTGATGATCGAGACACCTGGATGTATACAATAAATCCCTGACCCACCAGCAACAAGAGTGAACGTACCATCTTCGGGATTACGGGATATCTGCTGTAGAGGCTCTTTAATAAAATAAGCGCGTAGTTGTGAGAGAAGATCCAGACAGGGCATAACAAGGGTATTTGTAAGGTATGCGTGTAGTCGCTCCGTCTGGTGTCCAGTGTACTCTGTGTGCGCAGTCGGCCAACCAACCTTGAAGTGATGGTGTTGTCTGAGCCTCAAAGAGAGCGCGGACAGAGACTGTTTCAATGTAGCTTCAGAGCCTGTCGGTGACCGGAAGGTGTAGGAAACATGTGATGCAGAGTTCTGATGTTGGGTGGAGTGTTGGCTAGACTGCGACGAGATGGGGGGCGGAGGCGGAGGAGTAAGAAGCGCTCGGTGAGGGGCACCAAGAATGAGTGCTCCTCGGGTACGGCAGGCCATAAGGGAGCACGTTACTGATCCAGGAGACAGACGGAGAGTCGGTATAGTCAGCATCGTTGTCCCCTTGCTTCAGTCTTGAACTTCAAGGTCTTTCGCACCCTCAACGACTGCGGTCCCATAAGCAAATAGATGTAAACAGTGCAGAGTGGCGTTGGCCACCCACTAAGTTCCCACAGGTTCCCACTCCGACCTTTACTCTCTTATCGATATCCTCCATCTTCGCTCGCCACCTCAGTTTTGCCGCCGTCTCATTTTTGTCTCAAGTTCCTACAACGGTCCGGATCCGAGTGACTGAGTCAGTCAGTCAGTGAGTCGTCCCGTATTGTTTTGGCTCAGCCTGTAGTACTGTACTTTTTCGCGCACAAGTTCACACCACCGCCCCTCGGCCGTTGCCGAGATGACATAATCCGTTCGTGTCCCGGTTCGCAAGCAGACCGGGACAAGGGACAATGTTCGTGAACATCGACACTTTTCCAGGAATATGACCTTTCACAACCGCTCAGCAGCCATTTATCCTCTGCATTTGGGTCAAATATTTCACCCAGTGGCAAAATCTAGCCCAAAGTGTGTCTTGGGGGCCTTTCTGAGGTCACTTTAGGAGCCTAGAATATATTTGCATTTTTGTCAAATTTGCACCAAATTTTGGTTTGTCCCATTTACAAGTTCAGTGCAAGTCAATGGGGTGGGACTGTCCCGCGGCACGAGTTCGTTCGCGGCCCCCATGGGACACGGGACACGAACTTGTGCGCGAAAAACTACAGTATGTACAGACTCAAGACCCCATTAGGATATCACTCCAACTGTCATTCTCAAAGTCTCTTCACTTTCGACCTTCCGGATCCTTCAACACAAGTTGTGCAACTACAGGCTTGTTCAAAAATTCTGTTGGTCCGAGTCAGTCTCACCATTTCCCACGTCTGCAGGCGAGCCTCTGCAAACAGCTGCAAACCGTCGCGGAACCTGAAATGGTCGATTTTCAATCGTGACCTGCTACTAGTAAGTATTTGAGATACTTACTGATCCATTGAACTCCTCTTGAAATTTCGACGATGAGCGTTTCATTATACTATTAGTGTCCCCTCGTTCGGACAAACAGTCGTTCGGTCAGTGCGAAAAACACACCCAATTCCCTATTCTTTCTCCCCGTTCAAGCTCTTATAAATCATGTTAAATCAACACTAGACCATCTGCGAAGTGATTTGAGTACAATAATGGCAGTGGGAGATCGAAGGGGGGCGATTTCGGACACTTTGGCGGGATCGGCTGTCCGATCGACGACCTTTCTCTCAGGCAATCCACAACAAAATTGCATGAGCATGTAGCTACACTGGTAGTGGGCATTGCGTGTGCAAAGTTTCATGGCAGGAGACCTTATACTGCATGGACTAGATTTTTTGCAGTCCAGATTGTCCGAACGAAGGGCCAGTGATAGTAGCTTGAGGGCCTAGTAGTCATCCACGGGAAAGTTGCCGCTCCCTGGTGAGTCTAGCCCTATACCTCAGATTGAGCTCTCGCCCTTCAACCCCAGCGATTGTGCACGGAGTAACGTCATGGTGTAATTTCTCCCATGATGCGCGTGCTTCATAAAGAATCGCACTAACTACATGAGGAGAAATGGCTCGAGAAGTATTATCGATTCATGGATTGGAATACTTATCAGGATAGAGGCGGTCTGCGTATCTCGTAACAGGTGAAGCAGACACAACTAATTTGTCCTAGTGAACAATCACATTTCTGCTTCGATTCAACACTTCAAGTGAAACGCTGCCGAGGAGATAAAATAGGAGCTCGTATGCATCTAAAACTCAAACCCACTGGTGATGTAACGTCTCCTTCGAGAAGAAAGACAATTCCAATTGTCTTTCCTCTCTCGGCCGCAATATATGACCACTGTCGAGGGACCATTGTCAGGCCTGATGCAGTATCACACTGTTCCGCTTCGAATAGCCCACGACTTGTTCAGTGGCCTAGCCATGCAGCTGCTGTCAACGGTCATATGCCAGAGTACACAGTTACAGGATTACTCCTGACATGATATTTGAGTCTGCTTCACGGAGAACAACGAATCAGAAGAGAAGGGGCGGCCTTCAAGGTACAAGATGATACATCCTTGTCCGAAAACAAGGATCCAGGGCCGCTGTAGGCTTAAGTTTCAACTCTACAACTGCATGCCTCACCTCCTGACTCGTGAGACGTGCTGTAGCATTGCTACGCAGCAATCCCACCTCATGGGACATTTGACTATAACGAACAATTGGCGGTCTGCACCCTCTAGGAGCCTCATTCGTCGTTCAATTGCATCGAATCCCCTGCAGCTCACCCTGATTCCTCCCCAAAGGCCATTTGTTATGAGATTTCATCTGCTCAGAGCCAGACCCTTTCCAGTCGGAACTCTTGTTCGAATATAAGCCAAGGACAGCAGTAACCTTACCTGGACTCTGACCCGGATCATGGATCCGGATTCCGCGAGAGCCTGCCATCGAAAGGGGACCCGAGAACGAAAATTGGGATGGCTCATAAAACACGAGGTCATCTCGGCCACATCATGGGGTAAGTTTCATCATCTGAATGTGCGTACACCGCATATCAACATGCGGCCTTCTTTGACTTGTCCACTAGCGGAGCTTCAAGTTTGCAGGGTGATTAAATACGAGTCACCGAGGATGTATGCCCAACAGTATCGCTATATACTGGCATATAAACTGAATCTTGCGGGTCACATCTTGCATCAAAACTCCGCCATAGGCACGCAGAGACCTCAGTGTTGTTCCTCGGTCTCATGGTAGTCAACAGACCTAGTACACACAACGAGCTTTCTGGCATATTTGGTTCACACGATGATCGTATCGCTACAGGGACAGCCTAGTTCATTTTGATAGAAGGAATATCTTCTCATGCTCGTATGATCTTCCATTCCTCAGCCGCAACCGTTCATATCCCTGATACCCGGTGCAAAAAGTATGTGAGGCATGCTTTCTCCCTAGGCGTGGTCCGTGATGTCCATATCTTTACTGACACGCCCCTGGGACTGTCCACTACGTATCGTTTGTTTTTGTTCATAGTTACCCCGGATGTAACGTACACAAGACATATGTGTGAGAGAGTTTTACCAAACTCAATCCTTTGGCCACCGGGCTGTCTAGCTCTCGTTGTAGAACTGAACAACGCCACTCTATTCCAAGCAGGTGCCTCTGCAAATTTGGACCCTAATATTCCAAAGTGAAATGCATATATAAAGGGTGCCCGAGTCGCTAACTGTCTCGGACATCACTCAACACCCAAAAAACACCACATTCCACCCCTAGCAAATCCTCTATGCCTGTTCGTCTCAGCTTTGGCACCTTCCGCTCCCTCTTCAACAGTCAGCGGGCCGCGAGGCTCGCGTTCGTGACTGAATCCCAGAGAATCGCGCTTACAGCTCTCTGGGCTCAGAAAGAGAAAGTTACAGACAAACTTCCGACCGCGAGTGGCATGCTCCTACAGTACGCTATATGTGTGTCTTCCCCTCGCCGCAGACGTTGATCATGTCTTTTTCTTCAGCGATGCCATCCATAAATCCGATTCGGATTCCCGACCGCACTGTACCATAGATATCTTCGACGTGAACAACGTGCCCATCGGGACAGCCCATGTCTTTGAAGATACCAATGAGGATATTGAAGTCTTCACTGAACCGAGGACTGGCGCTGTGAAAGTGAGTAGTGCTACTCTCGTGGTCTTTTTTCCAGACGAGTGGACAAGTACCCTCTGAACACTTTATTTATGCATCTGTCTCTTTAGGATTGGAACAAAGCTCAGCAGATAGGAAATTGAATGGAGTAGAGATGGTTGTGAGATGGGGCCATATCTCCGAGGAATATTCATGGTCACAAACAATCACTGCAGGGTTGTGGAGTCGTTTGTGCTAGGTCTTTGCCAGAGTCTGGTCTTTATTACGTCTACCGCTCGTTGAGGGTATTCTCACTTCATACCGTTTGCTTGTGACAGTGAGCGATATCAGAAATTATGCCTAGTTTTTCAACTCTTCTTCTCGAAGTTGTTTTCTTTTTGTTTCAATTTCTATCTGTACTATTAGTTACGAACAAAGGTACTCTAGAGGTACTCGTCTGCGAAATTACGATGGTGTCAAGATGGTGTTTTATTTTCAATGGCCAAATTTGTTTACAAATATGTGTTTTGGCTGTATTAACAGTAAGCAAGCAGTAGTTATGAAAGAGAACTTATACACGAGTCCATCTCGAGTGGGACTGTTTTCAGGACGAGCACAGAGCGCTGAGCGAGTCTTGACTGAGCCCTGAGATCTAGTGAGCCATGCTACCGGATTCCACAAGATCCAAACATGAACCAAGCTAACGGTAAAGATGTCGCATGCGGATGCGGAAGTGCGGTCCGTGCTCCAGGCTATCAGGTTGCGCGGTTTTTATTGTCTCCCATCGTGACGTTGGCATTATCCAGCTGGAGAACAAGGCGAGTACTGCACAGAGACATATAGCCGAAGTATATTCTGACCATGCGTTGATTGGTATGGGATATATAGACCTTCATGAGTCTGAGGCTGCGACTCCACAACGGCCTGCCGATGCAAGCTTGGCTTCCGACTCTCCTCTACGCTCAGAAATTAGTCGGAACTCATCTACAAGACCATATTGTTCGTGCTCTATCACAACGGTGAGTAATAACATCATGCCCACGTCGTCGTTTCTCTGAAATTGTACAAGAGTACACATGGGTACTCTATCGCGAGGATCGCCACCATCACGCCGACCACACGAGATCCTCCTCATGCCTCTACCACCGAGACCCACTCCTTTCGATGATCGTGCGTTTAACTCGGCGTGCTCCAATACTTCTGCAGTAGCTCGAAAAGCATCGTCCCAAGAGTCCACTTTGGCTCAAACTGTCGATAAACTCGTTCATGATCTACGCTACCAATATTTGGTAAAAGTGCCGGTCTCCCCCACCGTTGGACCCACGCGAGCCTTTCCGCAAGTCCTTCTGCTTATGTTTTCTTACAGATATAAATATCTGACAACACACTGAATACCAGGTCCAGCTCTGATATCAATGCATATCACAAAGACGTTGTCGTCGCACCCATATTGTCACTATTGTCACATCTAGGAGCCAGCGCCGCCAAGATTCGTTTGAGCTGCGTGCTTCACGCCCTGACCCAAGGTATGTCTGCCCGTATATAAATGATTCTGAGGTTTATAAAGCACTTGCATCGGCTGCCGCAGGTATCTCCGTCGTTTCCGTCGAAAGCGATTTGCAAGTGTCCGCCGACAGACAGGGTACTCCTGTGGTTATCCTGCTGGTATGGTTCCTTGACCTTCGATTGTGCCACTTGCCTTATAATGTATTTTTGCAGCCGCAGGACACTTTAAGAAAATCGGCAATATCTATACATCTACAGCTGCCAGTAGCTGTAGCAGAATGTGTGCGTGGCCATTGGAGGCAACATCCTGCGAGACCTATTATCTGCAGTGACTTTTCCACACTCTTTATTCTACACCCTCCGGCTCTATCCAAGAAACGTGATGCCGTTTTCGAGAGCATTTCCCTTGACTCCGGATGCGTTGCCCTTCGCATAGCAATCGCAGCATGCGTGCATGCGGCTCTTCCCGCCAATACAATGGCGAAGCCCTTCAGATTCAACAGACCACTTCCGCTTGGTTGCATCATAGACCCCGCTAAGCAGATGGACCCTGATAACAAAGTATTCCAGACGTGCCGCCACCACGCAGACTTCGATTATTTTACTCTGACTCGGGATCAAGGACGAGCTCTCCAGTTCTTCCGCTGGAAGGAGCATGCTCTTGCCACCGCCCCTAGACCCCTAACTCCTGGAGTGCGACTGTTCGCACGTACCGACGCATATTTCAGACGGGAACATCTACTGAAGTCGTACTATGATATGCACGAAATGCACCCAGAGACACAGGATCATTTGAGACGCACCCAGAGGAGAGATATACTCCGGGAAACTGTGCGGCTCTCGACATCCTCTTCTTTTTCGATCGAGATTATGGACGACCTTACCCCGTCTGCACCACCTGCCGCCGAGCGCGAGTGCACGACATACCGGTGCCGCATGGTTTCCGTTGACGATGATTTTACACCGTCCTCCGCTAAGCTTTGCGTTAAACTGTTCAACGATAGGCAGGCGTATATGAAATCGCCTACGCCTGAGATGGTGAAGGAGGGGTTGCCGTTTCGGTGGTGGACACGATGGAGACGTAGCGAGGACTCTGTCCGCTATGAGCATGCGTCGTACACTCGGCTCGCATGTTTACAGGGCTCTGTACTGCCGTGGTATTACGGAGCACATGAGGTAAGAGCTATTGTGTTGCCTTTCAATCGGATTCAGCTGATCTTTTCCGATTCAAGTTTACCCTTCCTGATGGGCGCGTGGTGTACGGTATCCTCCTGGAATTCGTCGAAGCCCCTTCGTTAGCACGTCTACGTGCCGAAGCCCTTTGCGATGACGAACAAATACAGCTTGTCAGTGTTGCCGTGTGAATTCATGGGAAAGCCTATACTGATAGAGTTGTGTCAGATCAAGAGCATTCGCCATATAATCTCCGCACTGCAATGTGCGGATGTCTCTCAGCACGACTGGCACAGTGAGCAGCTGCTCTGCCCTCACCACCCGGAATTCGGATACCATGCCGTCCTCATCGACCTCACAAGTACCAGTACAACTATTGATCCAGAGGTCTATCATGGCGACGATGACGTTGACGCATGTTATGCGATGTTGTGCGACAAAGACCCGGAGTTTTGGACAGGCCTCCGCGAAGAGCTTGTGAACAAACACTTTCGCTGGAGGGAAGTATGGGATCCTCGACCTATAACTCTTCTTGACGGTTCATTGTTCAAGCCGCCCAACCCTTATCGCACATTGTTCGGAGGAGCGGGTTCGAAGGTGTCGAGGTGAGATGCGTAAGAGGGTGTGTGGTAAGCATTGCATTTTATTGTCATCTCTCCTTGCGGGATGGAATTTTTGTGGAGATGTTTCTCAAGTGCGGTAGCTAATGGCGTTGTTTTCCCTTTCAGAACTCATAATGTCGACTGGTGACGGGATGCTGGCGATCATAGCCATACGGTCGCATTATCGGGATGTGTTCTTGCTTGGTCTTTGTCAGTAGATATGCCATCGACCTTATGTTCTATCTCCCTCTGTCTGGAATTCTGATTGACTATAACGCTATCAATAAACTCTGTAGAGCAATAACTTGGATGACGTGTTTCCAGTGGTTGAGCACCACAGTCAGCCACTGGGATACTGACCTAGGGCGACTTCGGATACTGTGACTATTTGACCTATTTCGCCTTATGGATCCCCAAGGCAAAATTAAAATTTACGCTTGGAAGTCAACTTTAAACATTAGCCAGTTTCCTTGAGGATCTGGAATACGACGTTGTTAGAGTGAGAAGAAAAGTTGCCACAGGTCCCGTCACTGCCGATGCCGGCAGGAAGCCGCGGCGGAGATTCAATCAGGTTTTCAAATTAGTCAAGCGTGGCAATCGCGCTCGCCCTGAGCGCGACCGTGACAATCATCCAGCTTTCGAAGACGAGGAATCTCTTCGGCAGATTTTTATCAAAAGTGTCGAGTTGGCATCAACATTGAATACAAACTTTTGCTGGAGCCTGAAGAGATATGGAATTCGTGGCAACAGATCATCGTTCAAGCCCCCCAACCTTCATCGTACATTACTTAGAGGAGCAGGTTTGAAAGTGTCTCCGTAAGACGCGTAAGAAGGTGTGTGCTGAGGCATCGCCATATATCCTGACGGGTATTGACATTCCTCTTGATAGGATGAGATGTAAGCAGCGGTTCGTAGTGCCACCTCAGCGTGCGTTCCTGTATCTCCGTGGATGGGTGTGAGAATGCTGGTGAACAATCTGTGGCTCTTCTCTTCTCTTGATCATATGACATCCATCCATAAAGCGCGTCCACCTGCTGTCTCTTCTCTTGCCTCTATCCTCTAGTCCTCCGAGTTCTAGGTGTCTCAGAAATATCGGAAACATGACGGCCCCTATCTTTTCTTTCATTAGCGACTTGTGAGTTCTCTAGTCAATGAGAAAGTACTTTCATACTCATCCTTGAAATGTTGTACAGTCAACACATCGTCGATGGCAAGAAGCGCGGGTCGAAAACCACCAGCAATGTCGTCAATCCTACGACCGAGGAGGTTCTCGCTAACGTCCCGGTGGCTGATCGGGAACTTTTGGACGAGACAGTTGCTGCAGCATCACGCGCATTCCCTGCGTGGGCTTCCGTGCCGATCGAGACTCGACAAGCAGCCGTGGCAAAGCTAGGGGACCTCATGAATGAGAAAGTGAACGAGTTTGCGGACCTTCTCATCAAGGAAGTAGGGAAGAATCGAGAGCTTGCGTGCGTATTCGATTGGGCTTATGAGCGCTCTATTCGATGATTAAATACGATTGTGGGTTCGTAGGACTATTGAAGCAGGATCTTGCGGTCCTTGGCTACATGGACTTGCTGGCGCTTCACTGCCTGAAGAGGTTCTCCTCGATAATGACAATCGCACGGTTGTCACTCGTTACGTTCCCCACGGAGTGGTAAGCATGTTTATTACTTCAAGTTACAATCAAAATTTTTCATCATTTTCATCATTTTCCCAGTGCGCTGCTATAACACCTTGGAAGTGAGTCGCCATTTTGCCAGTTGTTTGTGCCACTCCGTCCAACCCCTCACTTTTTAGCTTTCCGTTGTCATTGATGGTTTGGAAACTCGCCCCTGCCTTGGTTGCTGGGAACTGTGTAATTGTCAAACCATCACCCTTTGCACCCCTCTGTGCAATTAAATTCGTAGAGCTCGCCCAGCAAGTCCTCCCACCTGGTGTGCTCTCTGTTCTTTCTGGGGACGATGAACTGTAAGCGGCGCTAAATATTGATCGCCCTGAAAATACGCTGAATGTTTTCGTCCAATTCAGAGGACCTTGGATATCGACCCATCCTGGAATCTCGCGCATATCACTGACGGGCTCCATAGCCGCGGGCAAGTCCATCATGCGAAACGCAGCGTCCAACCTCATGAGCCTTACCCTCGAGCTGGGAGGAAACGACCCGGCGCTTGTCTACCCAGACGTCGACCCCAAATCCCTTGCTCCGTATGTACATTTTGAGCCTAAGGTTTCCTCCACATATTGCAGCTCGCTCATAGTCGCACCATGAGAGCAGAAAGCTGTTTTGGTCCAGCTTCCATAATACTGGTCAGATTTGCTGCTCGATCAAACGCGTCTATATACACGAAGATGTCTACGAGGCCGTGCGAGACGAGCTGGTGGCTTACGCTAAGACGGTGAAGATCGGGAATTGCTTGGACCCGGATGTTGGTATGGGCCCCGTTCAAAACCGCGTTCAGTTCGACAAGGTCAAGTAAGTGCTGTCCTCTGAAGGTCTATAACTCAAAGTATCTAAAGATTCGGCTATAGATCGTATATCGATGACTGTCACGCCAATGGCTATGCTTTCTCCCTGGGAGGGGACACTATTCAGGGACCCGATAGCAAGGGTTTCTTCTTGCCGATCAGTATTGTCGATTGTCCGCCACAGGAGTCGAGGATCGTTCAAGAAGAGCGTAAGTGATGAAATACGCCCACTTCGCACAAAAGATTAAACACGTTGTTGTTCAATAGAATTTGGCCCCATACTGCCCCTGCTGAAATGGAAGGATGAAGACAAAGTCATCAAACAAATGAGTACGCAACACCGGTCTCGTCGGTCTCCAAACGAATGAGTTCTCATGTTTCTATGCGCTCTTGGGTATCACAGACGATGGTCCCTATGGACTAACCGCAACTGTATGGACCAATGATTTGGATCATGCACAGATGATATCGAAGAGGCTTGATGCTGGTACAGGTGGGCATCCCGCGCTTTACGATCGAGAATAACTGACAAACCCACTATCACCCGCTCAGTCTGGATTAACGAATCGCAACTGTTCCATTGGGATCATGTTCGTCCATCTTTACGTCTCTCTTTCGCCACGCCTCTAACTTCAACGTTTTTTTATCTTCAGCCTTTCGGAGGCGTTAAGGTGAAAGACACGGTCGCAACAGTTATTTTTCTAATATGCTGATCGTACTTGTAGCACTCCGGCATCGGCGTCGAGCACGGGCGTCAGGGACTTCTCTCCTGGACAAATATACAAACAGTCGCTCTAACTAAAGCACGGACCTGAGGTCCGATGATTCAATATTCATAAATCAGACAAGCGGACAACGTGAGTAGTAAGTCTTCCGAGTCGTTTATACACCGTGTTGAGGTCGCTCATGTTACGATCGTGCATGCAGGCTGTTGCGTGGGTAGACCATCGTTTTATGCTCCGTTTCTTCTTCTATACAGGTCCGGACGGTCGTATGACTATTGCAATGCCATTAAACTCTGTAGGCCGATACTTCGGATGCGGGATTTTGAGAGTTGAGTGACGCGCTATAATCGGCCAGAGGCCGGGGTATGCATAACCATTCGTGCCAAAAGGAAAGCCATTGATCTGAGCTCCAAGGCTGCGATAGACTTCGAGATTATCATTCGTGTTATCTGCAGGGCTCACAATAGGGCTGTTCTTGATATAGGAACTCCAATAGTCTCGGTCTTCAGGGTATACCTCCTATACCAAGTCTGCACTCGAGTTTGATAGCATCTTTATTCTGGGGTCTCTCGGGATTCATGGTCAAACCGGAAGTCATATGGCTGAAAATAAGACTTATATATAGCAAGTCGACCCGTACTCAGATTCAGAACGACGTCCGGGTCTCCTTGATCGTCCCCACACCATGTCTCCACCATGGCCCTTGGCTGTCTGGCTTACATCCAAAAGCTCGCTCCTTGCGTTCATGCTAGGCGTCATCACAATTGCTTTGGTAACCAGACTACGCTGGAACCAACTGAGCCTCCCTCCCAGTCCATCGGGTCTTCCTGTACTGGGGCACTTGCATCTTATGTTTGTCTCTGTTTACCACACGTTTTCTATACTTATAGATTCTGACGCCCTAACCCACACAGGCCACCAAAGCGACCCTGGATATGGTTTGGCCAACTCGCACGGAGCTTGCACTCCCCACTCGTCTATCTCAACCTGGGTGGCCAGGACACTGTAATAATCAACGACTACCACACAGCCGTAGACCTAGTGTGTCAATATCTACACTGTTTTCTAATATCATCCTCTTGCTCATGTCTCGTTATTCTAGCTCGACAAGAAGTCCTCCGTCTACTCCTCTCGGCCTCGTTTGGTATTGTCCGGCGAGTAAGGCGAATGTTCCTTTCGATTTATCTGCCTACATGACCTTATGACACTTTCTTGTCGTAGCTATGTTGGTTCGGGTAAAAGGCTGGTCCTTCTACCATACGGCCCATTGTGGCGCACTCATCGGGCAGCTTTCCACCAAGAGATGAATCCTCCGAAGATTGAATCATATGGACTCATTCAGACCTTCGAAGCAAGATTGCTCATGCGTCAACTATATCACTCGCCCGACAGTTTTATAAAACTATTCCAACAGTTTGCCGGAGGCGTTATTCTGAAGAGTATGTCAGCATCATAGTATCATGACCGAAAACCTCCATGGGAAGTAACTGACGGATCTGTAGTTGCGTACGGTTTGGAGTCAGACCATGCGGAGACCCACAAAGCGGTACGGCCTTTTGTCCTTTGAGTTTGCACGCTGTTTCAGAGGCTCATAAAAGCTCGGATACTGCCTAGGTGGATGACGTGACAGAACGTTAGTCCCAAAGTTGACTTCAAAGCGGGTTTTTAACTTACGTTGTACGTCTTCTAGTCATGCGATACCTTACAGAGTTATCAAATCCTGGAAACCTCGTCGATATATTTCCTGTACTCGATCTTCTACCCGACTTCTTGGCCCCATGGCGCCCCGCTGTCATCCGTGCACGCACTATCAATCAAGATCTGTACAAAGGGCTGGTGAGAGATGTCATAAATAAAGTAGAAGCAGGACAAATCAGGGCCGAACAAACATTTGCCTCTCGACTCTGGTTTAACCGAGAGAAAGCTGGTATGGATGAGCTTGATGTCGCATATCTTTCAGGATCAATGTATGTCTCTATTTCAGCACCAAATGACCCTCTCTAAACTGACGATTGACAGGTTCGAAGCTGGGACGGACACTACGGGCTCCTCTTTGGCAACTTTTGTTTTGGCTTCCATCACGCACCCCGATGTATATCTGAAAGCACAGGAGGAGGTCGACAGAGTCTGTGGTGATCAGCCCCCCTCGATGAGCCACTTCGAGTCTTTAGAGTACATAAGAGCGATGGTCAAAGAGACTTTGCGATGGAGACCCGTAACTCCTGGAGGTGTGTTTTGGACAGAGACATACCGCTCCCGAGGATTTTTAGACTGATCTCGAGCGCCAACAATTCTCAGGGTTTCCTCACCTGTCATCTGCCACCAAGGATGATACGTTTCGTGGACACAGGATTCCCGCTGGCGCTGTTGTTCTTCCCAATCACTGGGAAATGTGCTTCAGGTATGTCCTACCCTGATTTATTTATTTCGACAATAATTGACTATAGGATGAACTTACGCAGTTCCGAGACTTACGGTCAAATTTACAATCCTCAGCGCTTTGAACCTCGCCGATGGATAGAACGCCTTGGAGGGGTCGGAGACCTTACTGAGGGTCATCCAGCTTTCGGCTTTGGGAGAAGGTTAGAGCACCGAATACTTTGTCTCGTCTCGCTCGAATGCTAACAGTTCTTCATCAGGATCTGCCCAGGACGACATCTTGCCGCGAACTCACTCTACATCGTTCTTGCCCACCTATGTTACTACTTTGATATCAGAGTAAAGGACGGAGTTGAAGTTGACACTCAAGCATACACTACAGGTATCAATGTAAGCCTTTCCCTTGAATAGTATTGGGAGTAGAACTTACCACAGCACCATAGATCAAGCCGGAGCCATTCGAGTGCGACATCTCACCTCGAGAAAACCGTGTCGCGGACTTGAATAGGCAAGCCGAGGCTGCGAGAGAAGGGCTTCGCAGCCTTTGAACCAGGAGGTTTTTGTTATCGTTGTGGTCTTGGATCAAGAATAATCACCATGTCCTGCCAGTGGCCCAGGTGTAAGTAAGTATAACAAGAATCAGAGATGGTCTGCCAGGAAGTCAGATTCAACTCCTCGGTCTTAGGTACCTCCCGGTACCAGAGGTTGGATCAGTGGATTATATCTTGTATAACCCTGTGTTGACGAGTACGCAGATGTTCCTGTACGCTGAATTCAACGGCGGCGCATCTGAATGATGTGGCGAAAGCGCTACCTCTGTCTCGGTGGCGTGTCAAGATCGCCACTTGACAAACAATGCACAACAGACGATCGGGAGGAAAGTCGCCTTCGACTCTGAGACTGAGCTCGACAACAACTCGACGACATGTATTTGCGCGGTCGTTACATTTACTCTGCCCGGCTCTGCTCTCGCCATAAGCTCAGGCTGTCTAACCCAACTTAATAATTCAGAATCGTCGCCACTCCCCGTGGATAACCCAGGTATGATAGCATGGCATCTTCTTTTTTTGACATGTTCTCGGCTGATGCGCCTTTCCTGGACTCGTCACCACCATTTGGGTCATTTTGAGTCCCAGCTTCTTCTAACATATTTCAAGCGCACTGCTTGTCCGCGCCTGTTCTGTTCAGATGAGGCATGACCGAATTGTGCGTCGACTATAAAATGACTGGCAAGTGGAGAGCCGCATCTGATTCTCCATATCTCCATCATGCATCATGTCCTGTCCACTTAAGCTTAGACTCGTACTCAGACTGAGTCTTGAGAGCATTATGCCAACGTAGGCCTCACGACTACCATTCCGACTCTGATCAAAGGGAAGTCAAGATGTCATGTGGCTCACTTGAGGGCATATATAGGTCAAGGCGACCTTGGTCAAACTCGACACTCGCCTCAAGCCTGGAGCTGCCACTTCCCCTCGTGCAGGCCAATCGGTTTTGTATGAAATGTACTCGTTGTGGCCTACCGTCACTTTGTCTTTGACGAATTTCTCACTTGCGTCTCTGCTCGGCACCACATTATGCATCGCATTCATGGCTGGATTGCGTTGGACTTCAAGACATCTACCTCCGAGTCCCCCAGGCCTTCCCATAGTAGGACATCTACATTTGCTGTTGGTCATCTTTCTTTCCATATATCCTACTCGTTTTATGTTGGAATTGTGTCCATTTTGCTTGACAGGCCCTCTAAGCGAACGTGGATATGGTTTGATCGACTCGCACAAGATTTGCGTTCCCCGATCGTTTATCTGAACCTAGGTGGTCAAAGCACGGTAATAATCAACGATTATCAGGTCGCAGTCGACTTAGTACGCCCATGTTCACGTTCAGTGTTTATATTCGGCCTCTAAAATTGTCTCCTGACTTCCATAACGTCTCGATACTTATAGCTTGAGACGAGATCGTCCGTTTACTCCTCCCGACCTCACTTAGTGCTAGCTGGCGAGTAAGGCGTATCCTTATATTATCTTATCATGTTACTTACAGAGAAGCCATGTTGCAGCTACGCTGGAACGGGTAAACGGATAGTGTTTCTGCCTTATGGCCCTCAGTGGCGCGCCCATCGTGCAGCAATTCACCGAGAAATGACACCCCCGAAAGTCGAGAGCTACACCCTGATACAAACACTCGAGGCAAGGTTGTTGATTCACAGGCTACATTGCTCGCCCTCTCTGTTCATGGCACATATCAAACAATATGCCGGAAGTGTCATACTCAAGAGTATATCTACATCTAGTGGCGAGCGGGGCTGGCTCTTAACTGACGCATTTATAGTAGCGTACGGTCTGGACTCAGATCAACTCAGGACCCAAAAAGCGGTATTTCTCCTTGTATTTCAGCATGGCCTGATTTTAGACTCATAATAGATTTGTTGTAATTCAGGTGGGAGACGTAACACGAGGCTAGTCCATTTCACTCCATGATGAATCCTACGCTGACAGTCTGCATATTCCAGTCGTGGAAGAACTCCTCGATATATCTAACCCCGGAAATATCGTCGATATATTTCCTGTACTCGACCGTCTTCCTGACTTCTTGGCTCCATGGCGCCCAGCCGTGGTTCGTCAACGTACCGATACCCAGAACTTGTACAAGGGACTAGTTCGGGACGTCGTAGACAGAGTGGAAGCAGCCGAAATTGGACGTGAACAAACTCTTGCCTCTCGTCTCTGGTATCACCGAGAGAAGAACAAGATGGATGAGCTCGATGTGGCGTATCTCGCGGGAAGCATGCAAGTTTACACGTTGGAAACGATTTTCGTAGATGTAGGCTGATAATGTGTAGGTTCGAGGCGGGGACGGACACTACCTCCGCTGCCTTGTCGACCTTTGTCCTGGCCGCTATCACATATCCACAGGTATTTACTACAGCACAGAAGGAAGTGGATAGAGTCTGTGGCGATCAGCCGCCCTCGATGAGCCACTTCGAACCCTTGGAGTACGTCAGAGCGATGTGTAAGGAAACTTTGCGATGGCGCACGGTGACTGCCGGAGGTAGGTCTCTTCTACATACTCGTATTTCGTTCGAGGATTGTTTCAGTGATCTTGTTGTCCATGGCACACTACCAATATTAGGATTCCCTCATATGTCCAGTGCAACTCAGGACGACTCATTTCATGGATACAGGATACCGGCTGGCACCGTCATTCTGCCCAATCATTGGGGGATGTGTTTAAGGTACATACATGTATATTTCGCATCGCCTTGACACTATACTCCAGCCACTGATCGGGAAAAGGGATCTCGACAGCACGAAGATGTACGGTCAAACATACGATCCTCATGTCTTCGAACCTCGGCGGTGGATAGAACGACCTGAAGGAGTTGGAGATCTCACCGAGGGTCATCCGTCCTTTGGTTTTGGGCGAAGGTAAAGATGGCGTACTCTTTTCTCGTCTCAACGCTCGCTGATCGTCAGTTGTTCACCAGAATCTGTCCAGGACGATATATGGCTGTGAACTCGCTGTTTATCGTTATAGCTCATCTCTGTTACTACTTCGATATCAAAGCAAAGGACGGAGTCGAGGTTGACACCCAAGCATATACGACAGGTATAAATGTAAGCCTTTTCCTTTAATACTGGGGCTATAGCTTATCGCGGAACCATAGGTTGAACCGGAACCATTCGAATGCGACATTACACCTCGAGAGGATCGTATTGACGACGTGGAAGAGCAGGCCGAAACTGCGAGAGAAGCGCTTCGCTGCCTGTAAGCCTGGAGGATAGGATGCGTATTTAGTCGTCAGGCGTGATTAGACTACCACTTACTGCAGTATACCTGGAAGTTTGGAAGGACAGGCTTCAGCAATCCTACCGTCGTGCCCTTAGAACGAGAGTAAAGATCGGATAAAGTCAATGGATGAAGCTATTTCATCATGTAATTAAAAGAACCTCATTTACCTCCTATAATATCATTCTGCCCGACCATCTCGGCATCGCTATGCACTCTCTCACGTTGTCGATGCCACCGATCCAGCTGATCAACCTCTCAAAGCCAACACCAAATCCACCATGCGGTGCCCCTCCGAACTTCCTCAACTCCATATACCACTCATAAACATCCCGATCCATTCTTCTCTCTTTGAACTCCTTCTCCAGCACGTCCAGCCTCTCTTCCCTCAAGGACCCTCCCGCCAATTCGCCCAGATAGGGTATAAGAAGGTCGAAGCAGGCGACAGTCTTCTCGTCAGAATTGTGGCGCATATAAAAGGGTTTGATAGAGCGTGGATAATCGGTCACGAAAACGGGACCTTTGACGAGCGTCTCGGCTAGCCAGCGTTCGTGCTCGGATTGGAGGGATTTACCCCATTTCGGTAGGAACCTGAATTCTCCTGTCTTCGCATGCTGGGTCTCCAACTCCTTGATAGCATCCGTGTAGGTCAGCAGAGGCCATACTCGCTTCTCTGTCGCTTCCTCGAGGAGCCGCAACTTTTTCTCGTCTCCATCCTTCCACAAAAGGCCGCGGTCTCGAGAATCGAACCCATCTCGCAGTACCTCTTGAAGGGAATCTTGAATGACGTCACACACGCCTTGCACGGAGTCCACGAAAGCGAGCTCGGCCTCCATCATCCAAAACTCGGCCAGATGTCGGTTGGTTTGAGAACGTTCGGCACGGAAGCAAGGTGAGAGCGTCCATACACGGGAGAGGGAGTTTGCGAGGGCTTCGAGGTGTAATTGAGAGGAAACAGTGAGAAATGACGGTTGCCCGAAGAATTCTACGTCTTTTGCAAGAGTGTCGGTGCCGGGTATGGCCGCAGCAGATACCGAGTCCGATGAAGGAGGTGCTACTCTGAAAGTCTCGCCTGCACCTTCCGCATCGTTGGAGGTGATAATGGGCGTATGAACATAAGAGAAGTCATTTGCCTGGCAGATAAAATCATAATGGGATATGTTTATTCAACCCACTAAATACCTGGGGAATCTCTCGCGTTTCAACGCACCTCGAAATATTGATGAAGAGACCTCATAGTCTGATCCCGTAGCCGCATGACTGCCGCTGCATGAGCGGTGCGCGTTCGGAGATGTGCATGGTCTCTCAGATATTCGACAGGTAGAGCCTGCTTCTGAATTGGATATTCCTGGTAACAGCGACTTATAAGCCTTCACGGGTTCTCGTAAGGTGTAGACTTTGGCACATACGGCTGAGTCACACGGACCAAGGATCTGAATCTCTTCAACGCTCAGTTCTGTATCTTGCCCTTTCCCGGGACTGTGCTGCAGTTTTCCCTTGACACTGACGCTACATCCGTTCGTCAACCTGATCAATGATTGTCAGCCTCTATGTTAATTTAGCACCATAAATATGTACACACGATGCCGCTAAAGCTGGGTTCGTGAACACGGCCTGTAGCGAATCGGCCGACGTGCCATCCTGCAGGACCGCAAATGCGACCCTTTTTTGGTGCCGAATAGATTTCACCCAGCCGTTCACTTGCACGCTTTGGCCATCAAACTGGCCGTCTCTGACTGAGCGAGCGAGGAGTTGACGAATAGTGGGTTTGAGCCGACTACTCGACGGTGAAGTAGATAATAGACGACGTAACATCTAGTTCCTCCAATGGCACAAGGGCCATCATTCACAAGACAAATAAGAACAAGATATCATGATCAGTATAACAAGTGACCTACTTGGTTAGCGCAGATAACCACACACCTCTCCTAGTTGCAACAATTAGTGAGAGAACGAAAGACCGAGACGCGACGCGTCCAACAGCCACGTGCATATTCTCCCACGATATTTTCCGAGCGCGCCGTGGGCGTGGCGGAGCCAAAAGTTGATATCCTTTCCACCCAATTTCCACCCATCGCATCGGTTTTTGCTGTCGGTCAATCACCCCAGCTCACTCTTGATGCAAAAGTATCATGATTACGGCCAATTGTGCCGCGCCAACAGGACACTGCTGATCTGTGGCATCGTATCTGTCCCCCAACCGGCGTCTACTAGTACTGGTATGAATACGTGGATTTTACTTGATTCGCTCACTCGACCTCGGTCCATGGGATGAGGATATCCTTGCGTGGAAAACTTGTAGCTGATGGAACTTTGCTTTTTAGGCTTATGAATTCGGTCAATGTTGTCCTTACCCGGATACCCTTCGCGTTACACCTCCGACTCCGCAGTAATTGGAAGGAAGGAAGGACGGACGGAATATTGTGGTGCGTCTCAACTTTCTTCAGGGTATAGAAACCTCTACTTGCGAGGACAAACCCGCCGAATTCTCGGTTCTCCGCCTTTGCCTTCCTCATAAGTATGTTCCACAGGGTTACAGGTGATACTTACCTCAAACGTCGGGATCAATATACTTGTACACCCATCTCTATGCTGATGATCGCTTCCTCACTCTTCGTGGAATTCGACGGGCCGTCGCGGATTTGCGGCTCACTCACGCTTCTGCCTAGGTGTTTACGATCATGCTTTACTGGACGCGATATTTCGAGTCTGATAGAAATCCTTGGCACTGCCCTTATAATGCACTTGCTTCACTATTGCGGAGCCACTATTTAGACCCGCTCAAGCGGAATCCAAAACCCCTCTCAAAGATGATACATGGAGACGACTTTGGCGCTTTCCAAAACCAAGAGTTCTTAAGTGAATTCCGTGAATTGTTCTTCGCACTACATCTAGAGGATGCTAAAGATGTCCGGGGTTTCCCTATAAGGCAACCCCGAATCGTCTGACAGCCTTTAGCGTCCGTCAAGTCAAGCTTTGGGGATTGTAGCGGAAAAACATGGACTCACCTTTGCGGCACTCTAGGTTTTGTCTTTGTTGCTTCTCAAGAGGTCCATTTACCACTCTAAAGAGTCTATCCGCGGATGTGACCTTCCACCAAGTCCTGTCGCACAGATCTCTTTTTCATTCGCCAAACGATGTTCATCAGGAGGATATAATGTCCTCGACTTGGATATGCCAATATCGTCGTCGTTATGCAATGGCAGCACTGTGTGGGGCCCTTTTGACTTTGCCGCGCTCGTATGTAATTTTTGCTTGCCTAATTCTCGAAGGTCGCGAACCTTCATCCTCCTCCTAGCCAGAGCAGTCGGCAACGATCAGGCTTAAGGCAGACAGCCAATCAGTCCGCACGCGTTTTTGACTAATGGTCGCCAATCCTGACTTCTCTAGAACAATTTACGAAACATATATGTCCTTGTTGATCGTGGACTCGGTGTGTGCGTCCCCTGATACAAAGGTTGCCTCCATCATCTCATCCGTCTCATCGTGGGTAAGACAGTGGCTCATTATATACAGTCAACCCTGTTGATAAGTTACTGGGTCGGTATATCTTCTCCCCAGTCGGTGGTTTGAAAATGCGTCTTTGCCGCCTTGCAATACTTCTCGGAGAATAAAAGGAAGGTGTGGGGGTGGAATGGGTCTGGTCCGTCTTCTGCTCTCCGTTGACAGCTGTCGAGCAAGGTTCCTGGATATCATGTTGCAGTACATGAGCAGGCTCCTTCATCCTTCATAAGAGGTTTCTCAACAACCAACGTCAATGAACGTGGGGAGATCTAATAGGATCCAGCTCTCACGAATTGGAGAGTCACACAATACGACTCGGAAGCATGCTGTGGCCGTTGTTTGGAAGTTTATAATTATGAGCGTTCATTGAGCGTTCATGTCGAGAAATTGTGGATGTCCGGACAATTCGGGGAAATAGAGCGTTCTACATACTTTCCGTCTGCGTCGTCATGGAGAATGGTTCATTTACGAAGAGTAAATGGGTGCCTTCATTGTGAAAGGTACTTACCGCGGGTCCCGAGAAGACAGGCATCGGCTTTTCTCAGGACAGTGTTTCCGGTCCCGCCATTATAGTCGCGTGGCAGCCACATGAGCCGGATCGAAGATGCATCGTCTTGGTGATCGACGGTAACCCTCCGTCACTGTCGTTCTTGCTCAAGCTTTGTCTTCAGCAATGGCTCTGTTCGTGCGTCCTCGACGTAGAATAGTCCACACTGTTCTGCCCGACGTCCCCTTAACTCTCGTCGTCCTGTTTGTATACTGTACGTTCCCTTTTGAGCATACCGTCCTTGTCATGATACTGCGGTCTACCCGGTGATGGTAAAAGGCCGCTTCACTGTCGTAAACCTTCCTTCTAGAGTCCATCCTTCATCAATTTTGGATCATGCCTCTCTTTCCACAATGTGAACGTCGTGGAATGTTCTCAGCCGCTTTCTTGCGAGCTAGGGTCATTCAACAACGCTATCCTGCGCTCGGTGCTCACCCTAGCAACGTCGTCTGCGACGTCGGTCGCGTCGGCGCCTGCTATATCCTACAACTACCGGTTTTCCGTCAGAAAGCATGATGTATGTCATTCACTGGCGCAGGTTGTCTCCATTGACGATGGCCGTAACCGGTGATCTTCTAGTGATACAGTCCATATTTCGGTCTGGCTTTCCATCACTTTGTATATGAAGCTTTCGGCGTCATATACGGTACACTCATGAGCACGGAGGGGATTTAGATGTTCGTTGTCCCATGTATATTGACGTTGAGATGGTCTTGTGTAGTTTCGTCATTGTGCATCTGCATGATTCTTGGAAATTAGACCCCGTTTCTTATTCCAATCGCTCCTCAGTCAACCGACGTTCATCCGGCTTCGATCGGCCAGGCACTCGCAACGACCTACCATATCAGGCGAAATCGACGAATCCTCTTGACAAATCCACTTCCTGGACGGTAGAGATGCGGTACTGTAAGTAGAATCCTTGTGTGTCGCTGCCGCTCGTCGTGCCTGGAGGATTGTATGCATGGCTACTATCCATGCGAGCCTCTTCCCTTTGTCATTGGCTGCGGCGGCTGGAAACGAGAATATGACCGTACCTGGGATGAAGAGCGATAGCTCAATAGGTGAGATGTTTGATTCAAATTTTACCCATGAGATCTGGGTTGACGCTCGATGCTTTATTGGCTTCTACGTCGACTCCGTTAGCTCTATCCAGGTTACGGGAGCTGGAGCCCGGAAGACTTTCGGAGCATTCCTTGGCCCACCAAAATCGAGTATATTATGTAGCCAGCCCAGCTCTGAATGCTTAAAGAGCCGCCGTGTTTATGATGTCGTCCCCCAACAATATGGTTTTCCGTTTGCCTACCCACCTTGAGTCATTCGTTCCTCCTCCCTCCGACCAAGTTCCACCATCACGATCATGGTCCGGCGTCCTCACATTAACATTCTCCTCCAACTCGCTCAGCGGTTATGAAGATATATACGTCACAGCCGCGGAGACCGATGGTGACAAGTATGTTCGTCTTCTTCTTGTCATTTTACAACTGAGCTGACGGTAACGATGTACTTAGCCACATGAACCTATGGCCTCCGCGCCTGTATGTGTACTTGAGCCAACGTCGCACGGCTTCGACAGATGTATCTGCTTGGGTTCAACGTCATAGGCCGCCCGTCTGTGCTTTCATGCCAGATAGACTCCCGGACCCCGCCGCCCATACCGCCAATCAGGCCAACTTTGCGTCTTTCTCCCGTCTCTTGCTCGAAAACCAACTCGTACGTAGCACTTACCGCTCATATCCGACCGCCTAGGGTCGGTGATCTCACATCCGTTACGTGTGTTAGGTCGCCTTTGCCCCGTGGAATGCTCCCGACAGACTTCCGGGTGCTGGGATCATGATATATCCCACCTCATCATCGACTTCTCTTCTCGTCGGAGCTCTCTTTTTGTCCGGACCATTCCCGGACTTCATCGCCTACACGGAGCCACAACAAGGCTCCTCACAGTCTTTCCCACCGCCATACTCTTTTCCAACTTCCAACCCAATCCCTGGCCCCTCTACCTCCTATAGCGTCTCGACTCAGCATCACCACCAGTACGGCGATAGCCAGGGCTCCGCGGGCTCTTACCCCTCGTCTTCCACGTCTGGATCGGCTTCCTGGATGAGCCCAAGATAATGCAGAGCATTGCTTTGTATCCACTCTATTTGTGTTTTTATCCCGTCCGTTATTTTGCTGTCTATATTCTTAGCCCTTCATGCCTTGCTCTGCGCCTTTACTCCATCCTGCGGATACCACAAACGTTTATTGCTTTCGATGTATGATACCCTTGTCGCTTCTTCCCATTGCTCTCGCATCAGTCGACCTGCTCGCTTTTCGCTTTCGCTTTCATTTCCGTTTTTCCTCTCTTGAACCTGTAGCGATTATTCTTCGCGGCTTCGTATTTCTCTCACTCTCACTCTCACTCACTCTTCTCTTCTCTCTCTCTTTCTAGCTGATTCATATTAGATGCGAGCGTCTGGTAGTGTCTATTGGAGGAAAGAATGTAGCCAGAAAACATCCGTCTCATAGTCCATATCTGTGTATGTATTATTACTGTCGACGCCGCCTCTACGTACTACTCGCTCGGTCTGGACCGACCCGTCTCGTTCAAATACATAGCTTTTTCTTGGTGATGCGACCTCGTACTCGCACGCTCCTGCTTATACTGACGAGGTAGCAAGGCCAAGCCGAGAGCGTACAGGATCCAGAACACCTATCAAGGACAGAAGAGGATCTCGATCAGCCCCTGAGTCTTATCCTCGGACAACAACGGAAACGTACTATGATTAACGCAAGCCAGGCATCCTTCGCTTTGTTGGGCACGGGGTGAACGTTTCCGGTCACGAAGGCCCACTCGATCGTGAGACCGTAGTTCACCTGCGTTTATTCATAAACCGTGGGTACACAAAGTCGCAAACAGGTCGGGACCCACCTGGTATGCAGCGAGAGCCATGATGAGTAGGCCTAGGATAGCGTGGAAGTAGTTCTGGGGGGGACGATGGGCAATGAACAGGCGAGGCATCCGAACGAAATGAATGAACAGCCCCAGTACGACTTGAATAAGATACAAAATCAACAGGGTAAGACCGATTTTCTATGGAAGATCGTCCTAGATGAGACCTCTGTTCCACGTGCGTGAGCCTGATGGGACTCACCTTGTGCGGGTCATTGAAATGGCCCAACCCTGTAGTATTGGTCGCCATATACCCCAGAGCAAAAGCGGCAAAAATCACAGGTCCCGAGATCAAGAAATTTACAATCCAGTGTGCGAACCACCATCTGGAAGAAGTGTATGAGCCAATAGGTTCGGAGAACACGGAAGGAGGAAGCGGTTTACTTGGTCGTAAAAGTCCGGGTATATCTTGCTGTCAAACTTCCAATGGGAATAAGAATGAGGAAACCGATAGAAGCAAGGAAAGCATGATGCTCGAGCTGCTGCTCCAGTGGAGAAAACGGAATAGAGAAGGTTGGAGGAATAATGGTTGTCATTACGGCTCTGGTGCACTGTATTGCAGGGGCTGGAGTGGGCAAGGAAGAAGCAGGTCTCAAAGCTAGGTATGGTCGTCTCATCCCTCGATGTTTTATCAGGAGAACGGGGCGCCGCCTTGACGCATTCTCATGCCACTCACTTCCGAGGAGACGCTGCCCTCACGCGATTCGGTAGGCTCAGAGCGATGCATTCGTGCTAAAAATTAGGAGGACGCCATTGGCGAAGACACTCTATGAAAGAATTGATGCGAGCACCAGAATACTGCGGAGCTTTTTCAGGAATGAGGGCTCTCACCGTTTGTGGCGGGCGTGGCTGAAGCGTGTAAAACTTCACACCGAATGTGGCGAGTCTGATCCTCCGCGTCTCGCGATAGCTCGCAGTGTTTCACGAGATGGCTATGCTACTAATGCTGCTAGTCTTGTTGAGGACAGTCAAAGGAAAGACAGTGATACACTGCGGAGGTGGGAAACACCGCCACTGTCAGTTAGATGAACGTTCTCCGCGTTATTATAGTTTAGTTGAAGGAACGTACGCCTGAGATTCAGATCCGCGACGCCTTCCAAGTTGTCGGGTAAGTGGAGTTCGGGAAGAACGTTCTGCCTTTGACGTCTTGACGCTTACCACGTTGAGCAAAAGGCGGGATAATGACCTCCAAGCGAAGGATCAACATGAATTCCTTCTCCCAAGATCATAAACATCTGGTATAGGAGAGTTAATGCGGTACATTATCATATGCAAGATGAAAAGCGGAATTCTAGAACATAAAGTCATGACCTAGGAACACGACAAATCGTAACGAATAAATACACAGCGAAGACAACAAGACGGAGGACTAACTGGCGGCTAAACAAATGGACATATATACTGACCACACTCAGACAGCCATCTCCTCATTTCTTGACTGTACATCAGGCAACCACCCGTCATCGTCACGATCAGCTGATGCCTTCCCCTTTCTCCTGGCTCTCTTCACCGGCGACACTGGTTCCTCTTCCTCTTCCTCCTCAGGTACATCCTCGAGTTCGCCATTCGTAACCTCCGAGCCAAACCCAGCCAGATGCCTTCCCTTCCTCTTCCCTGACTTCCCCGGCGACTCCAACTGATCCAACATATTCTCCGCCACACTTTTGTCCTGAGTTATCTCTATGGACAAGTTACTCCTGCTCCTCCTACTGGTCTGGGCTCCATCGACGGAGATCTCGGACTGATCGAACAACTCAGTGCCGACCGCGATTGACTGGTCTTCGTCGTACTGGGTAGCACTGGTGCCCTCTCCAGACGAATTGACGAGAGCCTTGAGTGTCTTTGATCTCTTCTTCGGCTTAATCTTCTTGACCCTCCTGGGAGATGGCTGGAACGTCTTCCCGTGCTTGACGGCGTACTCGATCTCGAAAATCCTTCAGATATGACACACGTCAGATTCGAAGGAGCGACGGAGACCAAGGTTCGGCCAAACAGGATGCGATTTAGTGTAGCGATGTGATGATGGGGTTAAAGGAGCGATGATAATGAATATAGAATGGAATAGGAATCAAAAGAGGGTGATAGTTAGAACATCAGGTCGGCTTTTTACGAGAGGTAGAAGCGCGACGAGAAACGCGAGTGCGAGAGGAGGAGCGCGGGGGTTGATTGGGGGTTGTGGAAATGGAGAGGGGGGCGGGGGCGTGGGAGAGGGAGAGGGAGAGCTCGGAAAGGAAAACATGAATGACGAAGAGTATCCACCTCTCTTTCAGTTTAATGTTGTCCGGGACATAGGTCTCTGCCTTGCGGAACAGGTCGAGCGCCACTTGAAGATCACCTCTATAGTCCCAAACACGAATTGTATGTTCAGAATCGTCATCGGGAACCCGATCGGGGACAGAAGATGAGAAGAAACAGAGAAACAGTCAGCGATCACCGAGGAAAACCCTAAACAGTTTAAAGGGAATGATAGATGTGGGAGTGGCCCATGCGTACTTCTCAGAGTGCTGCCTGGCCAGAGCGACATAAGCCCGTCCGGTTTTCTTCCGAGACACGGGCGAAAGGCCGCCCGCGAACTCCATGTCTGTGTTTCCCCGCTCACTAAACAATTTAAACGACAGACAAGTCAAATAGTTCGTTAGCGTAAACTTACGACGAGAGAAGAATGAAGGGCATGGGGAAATTGCAGGGGCTTTGAAAGGATCGGGTACGTACACCTTTCTCTCGAGCTCCTTCAATCTATTGCGGAGTTCCGCGTCGAGGTCTTGGTGACGCTTCAAGAGCGGAGTCAACAGCCCAGATGGCAAGCTCACTTGCGAGCGCTCTGGTGTCAAGGCCATAGATCGAGACTGTCCGCGAGAACAATCTGCCTCTTGAGCCGCGGCCTTTGCACGAGCCTCTTCATCTCTCAGCCTCTCTTTCTCCTTCTCCTCCATCCTACGAGCCACCTCAAGCTCAACCAATTTAGAAATCTGGATGGGGTGCCTTCATCAACCATACTATAAACTGTGAGAGGAAGGAAATGGTCGAACCTTCTCATTGATCTCCTTCTCCGACAGTCCAGCCATACCACTGAGCGCCTGTGTTCCTGCATTCCCTACCGACCCGGCGAAACCAAACCCACTGCTTCTCCTCCGATTCGCTCCCCCAACTCCATGGCCCAACCCGATATTACTCGCCCTCGGAACCCTCGACGTACCCGCGGGCACACCCCAAGCCGCAGGGACTAGAGAGGCCCTGGGCACGCGAGAAGAACTGACAAGGGCAGTCGGGAGCAGGGATGGGCGGGGACCGTGACCACGGAGTCCCCCAACCGAAGGACGAGGCCCGTGGAGTCCGCCAATCGAAGCGCGGGGGCCGGCTAGTGAATGACGGGGGCCATGGGCGACGAATGAACGACGGGGACCAAGGGATCCCGCAGAGGTCGAGGGCAGATTGGCGGGTTTGGAGGGGGCGACATGGGAGGTTACAGCGGCGAAGTGAGGTTTCGGGACCGGGCGATTATCTGTTACGCGAGAAAGGCGATGTGTGAGTACCCATTGAGTCAGTTGGAGGTTCGAAAAGCACAGGGTAAAATTAGTACGAGTATGGAGGACCGAGGAATGGAAATATGAAAGGGAATCGAAAAATGGCGGCTGAATGTAGACAGGGAGACAAGGATAGGCCGAAAGAAGGCAAAAACTGAAGAGACAGACCTCGTTCGTTGACGACAGGTTTATTCTCCACGTTCTTCGTCCGAACCGCAAAGCTGTACAGTCACAAAAACCGAAAGTCAATCCCATCAAGGAAGATCAGTTCAATTTCCTCGATGAAGATGACGTCGGATACACATAAAGATAGAGTGTATCGTCGATAGGCTTCGCATATTAGACATCGGTAAACATAGCAACTCACTTGAGCGTGTTGAGCGTGTCCTGTCTGAACTTCGGCCCTGGCGCCAAATTACAGATGAGAAGTCCGACAGAGGTTCCTCCGAGCGCATCTTGCAAGATTCGGGTGAGTTTCGAGTTGCGGTATGGTATCCGTGTCTGCGGTGGGGTCATGAATGTAAGTCAGTTCGAGCCCACATCACTGGGAACCATGCGGATGAAGAGGAAAGGGGCGAAAACAGACCGCTCCTTGATTCAACGCATGTACGACTTGGCCAAGAACACTCAGAGATTTGTTGATCGCGGACGACTCTGCCATGCGTGAAGGATCGTTGCCTGTGAGCTAGACGAAATAAGCAAAGTCAAACTCGTCGCCTTGACCTCACGACCATGACTGCATGAAGAACAGGGTCAACATCATGGTCATGCTGTAAGGAACGAACCTTGTTATTCTCCGAGCCCGCAAGATCCACCAGGTTGATCTTGCCCATGACGGCTGAGGAATAAAACACAGTTAGGCAACAGAGACCGAGGGTTTCCCGATGAAAATGGGGGAGTGTCAACCATGAATGGATGTAGGAGTGACTTAGGGAACGGGGAAAATTGGGAATAATCAAGCGGCAAGAAGATGACGCTTACTCTTGTTCTCTGCTGAGTTGAGCATCTTGACGTGTAATGTCACGATTGCGTGCGAGCGAGAGGAAGCCCTGTTCAACAGCGTGGCACCAACTGAGCGTTGCTTGTTCGCGATTCTGTTTTGTTACCGCGATGTATTCAGTCATTACGTTCGGGTGTGGAGGAAAAGGACTTACGAATACAGGTTATCGAACTCCTCCGCGCTGTCAATCGGGATTTGCGAGAGATTCGCAACGAAAACCTGACCGACATCATTCTCCCTGACAGGGAGTTTGGGTGCCTGTGGGACAAAGGGCATCCGCGAATTCCGGAACACGAACGGTCTAGAGTCAGCAATACGTATTTCGGACAAGGCACGCAACCAAGCAATACAGACCGTGTCGCGATCAACAAGTAAGTCGTAACACTCGTCTTTGTATATCTCCATGTAGGAAATAGAGAGCGAGACGTCGTCGTGAGCTTCTACAAATTCCTTTTGCTCGAAAAGGGCCTGTTTGTAACATTTGTTCGAAACATTAGTGTGTGAACGGTCGAGAAATAGATGGTGGATGGTGGTGATGTGATCGTGTCGACGAGACTGAAGATGGATACGAACTCGGACTACTCGGGGAATGACTCCCGGGGCGTCTCTGATGCCCTGCATTGTGTGCGTCTTTCCGGAAGATGTAACGCCATACGCAAAGATAGTAACCGTCTGTGGATGAAGAGTACGTGAGAAAAGCACAAGTCAAAGTTTAGCTAGATCTCGGGTAAGAGAGAAGGGGTGGGAGGGATAGTTCCCAGCTTGAGGAACAATGTACATGGCTTCGGAAGGTTGCAAATAATCAAAATGACTTTGAACAGAGGCAACCAATCATGCACATCCGCTGGTGGAGCGCAATGGTCCGAAAACACATGGAGCATGGAGGATCTTGGGGAATGTCGACGACCGCAGTTTCCGAGAATATTTAGTCGCCAGAGAACTGGATGAGTGCACTTACCACACCACTAAAAACGACATCTATCATAGGTTGAACATCGTTCTCGAAGATCTCCTCCTGGGTAGACTCTTCATCGTAGCACGAGGTAAAGCTATAAGATATACACGCGTAATCAAAAGACCACGTAACTCAGTATGCATCTCAAAAGGAACCATGAATGAACGCACGGGAACCGAAAGACCTGGTGGGCATCTCTTGGGTTTGTGACGCATATCGAAGACGCTGCGCCTGCGCTCGTGTCGTCGGAGCGCTCGATCCAAACTCCCTCATCTTGGAGCTCTCCCTTGAGCCTCGGCCGGAGTCTTGCTGCAATCTTGACTTTGTGAGCATTTTGCTGGGCCATCGCGAGTACTTACGACCTCAATAGGCTTGAGGTGCCGGCGGCGACAATGGAGGGGTGGTGGTAGATGAAAAGAGTGTGTGAGGAACGACCAAGGAACGACGTCGACGACGACGGCGAGAGACAACGGAAGAAGCCAAACAAACCGAACCAAACTCCGCCACGCCGGTGTCAATTGTCACAGATCACGTGAAAGTGACACGACGCGACAATTCCTCCGGTCGCGTCGCTTGCCTGGCTCCGTCTTTCCTCCTTTTTGCCCGGGTGCAAGACAGGCTTGTGTCATGATATACATGCATACCGGCCTTTCTCTATCTTAATAAGTATGTATCGAAACTAGACCTGGATGGCTGGCACCCTTCTGTTATTCTCTGATCAACATTCAAGTTTGTCGATGAGTAGTGAATCTATTCGGCCGCGTTATACTTATCATTGTAGGACCAATGCAGGCACTAGCAAACAAGTGACGTTGAAGTGACGCAGTTCGGATATCATGGCACATCAACTGCTAAGTACGCTACTAGAACTTCCGACATGCTGAATTACGCATTACAGCCAGAGCCGTCCTCGTCCCTGCTAACCCTACTGGCTCAGGCTTTTAGGGAGTAGTTGTACCGACTGGCATGTCTGAGCATTGTACAATGCGAGGAACATGCAATGGTGGGCCAATGATCATTTAAGAACACCCTATATTATATGCCAAGGGTGATGTTCATTGAAATCTATCTGTCACTCATGCCTGTTTAGCGTAGTGGTTATCGCATCCCACTTGTATCGTCTGTGTCACTTCACGTTCTACGCGATTTGAACCAGTGATTATTTTTCTCTATATAATAAGTATACATCGAAACTAGACCTATCGGATGGCTAACACCCTTCTCGATATTCAGTCAACGCGATTCGTGAATGAGTGAACTTCCTAAGTTCGGTTGCGTCATATCGCTGGAGAGCCTCACTCTAAGCGGTTCTAGCTGGCCAGTACTAAGTACTCAGAGAGCGAGGTCAATGCAGCAGGTAACAGTGGCGCAGTCATCATCAAGTCATCCTCGCGCCCAGAGACTAAACTCTGCTTAAAGGAGACTACGATGCAGACGTTGATGGATTGACAGTACTGCACCGGGTAAGAGTCGTGCCTGTTTAGCGTAGTGGTTATCGCGTTCCACTTGTATGTCTTCGTTCATCTCTATGCTCGAGCGTACCATGGAAAGGTCCTTCGTTCAAATCGGGGAATGGGCATTTATTTTAGCCCTATGGAGGCCTCAATTGTACCATTTTATCAGCAGAGCTTGGAGAAGCGGAAGGTGTCGAGGCTGCTACTTACCCGGGCATCAAGAGATGTGGTCGAAGGTACGAGAATAGTGCACGACAAGGACCTAGTAAGGAATGCGTTCGTTGCAGTTGATGAAGAAGACGGAGAGAGGGCGGTGAAAAAGCGTCCAGAGTGGACGACGAGCCAAATGCAGGTGCGAGGGCGATAGGAGGATGCGAAGCGTGAGTGGCGGCGGCCGGCGTGAGAAGGCGCCAAAAGGGGGAGGCGAGAGGATGGCGACGCGTCGAGTTGCCCGCTACCTGCCACCTACCAGATTTGAACGCGCAGAATAGATCAAGGTCATTCGTTCAAATCGGGTAATAGGCATATTTTTGCCCTCCCAGCCATTACTGCTCGATCATTTGGACCAGGGGAAGCAAGGGAGAGACGGAGACGAAGGGAGGGAGCCCCTGCGGAAGGTATGGTATCGCCGCGTTGAGCACGAAAGATTCAGGACTCTGTTTTCCAGTTGTCCGTGGACAAAGTCACCAAGGTACGAGATCAATGCGCACACCCTTCCGTGTCCATATCCCTCTCAGTTGTAGGCATCGAAATCGTTCCCCGAGATACTAATCAAGTAATAGACTGGGCAATCGGTGCGTGACTTCATACTGCTATTTTTGTACGCGATCTGAGGTTCTTTGTTGTGACACAGGCGTTTCATCTCGGAGCGATACAGTTGAACTTGCATCACAGCCGACTCACTCAGAGGCCAGCCAGATGCAAGATACGATCATGCAATAACTGGAGAATAGTTACGAGTAATCAAGGCAGGAACGAGGTCTGTCGCCTACAGCCCATGATACTTACGGGCACGATGTCCCACTGACGTTTTCTGAGCCTGAATCGCTTCTATCTGTGCATTTGCCCCCAGCCCTGGCTATTCATATAGAGAATACGGTCTCCACAAAACTCTTCTCTTTGGATCTCTAGAGGCTCTGGGCATTTCTTCTTGCTCCGCGCCACTGATATGACCAAGCCCTAGGCCCATATTTGATGGTTTCAGAATGCGCATTAAGAATGAAACTTCGTTCGCTACGTAGGCTTCCTTGCGCCATTCACTATATGAGCGATGAGTGTGAAGAATACGAAGGGGCTGCGGACCCCCTGAACACCTTCTCGCCTTGAAGGCTCCCTCACAGCTGACGGTCTCCTTATCCTTCTCTACAGCACTCTTCTTCCAACGACAATGTTCATCTATAACGGCAAACTCAGCTGGTTTCACTGGGTAGAAAAGGAGGATTTCACCATCGTGGTTCCCGCTGGTTTTACACCGAAGGATCCCATTTGTGCATACTGGCAGTGCCTGCCGCGTCACAGTGATGTTTTACATCAACTCTATTTTATTCCTACCACCACCGTACTGACCCCGTAGTTCGGCATGATTGACAATATCATCAACACAGTCGCCGACGAATACAAATTCAGTTGCTCATTCGGCTACTACAGCTTCAACGCTGTGGTCTCTCGTGACTTCGGAACCCTCAGTATAACGATGCGAAACCCTAAAAACGATCGGTCTGGTCCTCACACTTTGATACTTCAATACAGCGACACGTCTCGAATCCCTTCCACCGTCGTCTACACCGGTAAACTCGACTGGCTCCACGAAGCTGTAAACAAAATGATCACCCTCGTCGTATCCTCAGGTGTCTCTGCTCTGACCAACGGCTCATTCGTGGGCATGTATCACCAATGGACCGTCGACTCCTCCGGTAACAAGAAAGGAAGCCATCCTATCAATTCCACGTTCGACGTGACGACCTCGTCGGACGCAGATAATGACGCCATTCCTGTGTACGAGGTTAGCCCAGGTCATTTGTTCTGCAAATATTGGACGATAATACCAAATATGGCACTCTCTAGAATGAACGCGGGGGCCATGTCGTGGTACACATAGTTAGCAAGGGCCTGGTAAAGTTCACCATGTTGTTTGGTGGGGAGAGAATCCATAACAGACTGGATGGACGTCATGTTGGCAAGAGTAAGCGAGTCCAGCCT
>NW_006763134.1:153423-158825 GCF_000264905.1 Stereum hirsutum FP-91666 SS1
TCCACCGTCGTCTACACCGGTAAACTCGACTGGCTCCACGAAGCTGTAAACAAAATGATCACCCTCGTCGTATCCTCAGGTGTCTCTGCTCTGACCAACGGCTCATTCGTGGGCATGTATCACCAATGGACCGTCGACTCCTCCGGTAACAAGAAAGGAAGCCATCCTATCAATTCCACGTTCGACGTGACGACCTCGTCGGACGCAGATAATGACGCCATTCCTGTGTACGAGGTTAGCCCAGGTCATTTGTTCTGCAAATATTGGACGATAATACCAAATATGGCACTCTCTAGAATGAACGCGGGGGCCATGTCGTGGTACACATAGTTAGCAAGGGCCTGGTAAAGTTCACCATGTTGTTTGGTGGGGAGAGAATCCATAACAGACTGGATGGACGTCATGTTGGCAAGAGTAAGCGAGTCCAGCCTTGTCGCATCGTCCTGGCAAAAACCGAGTTAAGTAGGGACGGCAAAGCCCCTCATGAATCTAACATACATGGTACAAAGCGCCTAGCGGAACAGCATTGGGAGCAGGGATTTGATCGAGCGAGAAGGCTACTACTGTTCGTTCAACTTCGTGGTGGAGTTGGGTGGACCGTTGCTGGTCGGCATGCTGGCCGGCATCTTCGCCGAAGGAGGTCACCTGACTCGAGGCGCGTTAGCCTATCGGTACGAGTTACATTTACACTCAAAACCGAAGATGATAGCTTGGAGAGTTGGAGGTATCAAGAGATGAAGAGATGGTATCACGTTCTGCGATGTTTGATACACCACACAGTGTCAATTTCGTCGAAGATAATAGCTTCAAGTTGGCGAGTTGGAGATATCAAGAGATGAAGAGATGGTATCACGTTTTGCGACATTTGATACACCACACCATGTCAACTTTGTCAAAGATAAATAGCTTGACGAGTTGGAGATATCAAGAGATGGAGAGATGGTATCACATTCTGCGACGCTTGATACACCACACCGTGCCAACTTCGTCGTCCATACACGCGAAACGCCCGTGCCGCTGATACTGTTGGAGCTGCCACAGCCTGAGGATGCCCTCAAGATGCCCCAGAAACTGACTCACCACATCCAGTCATAGGATGAGCACCTAAGAGTACGTGTACTTTCCTGTTGAATCTAGGGCGGCATGATCAAAGAATCGAGCGTATATAAGCCATGTGTGCTCAGCGATATAGATCTCAGCAGTCCTCACCAACTTCAACCAACTTGAAATCTAAAGAAAGTTGCAGCCTCAGTTCAACCATGCAATTTCACTCACTCGTCGCTATCGTCTCCTCTCTCGTGATCGCGGCTCCCGTTCTTGCGATTCCTCAAGCAGAAGGCTGCGTAAGTCAACTAGCCTGCTCAAACTCTTTGGTCCTTGCTGATCCACCAACGTATGCAGACACGAACTCCCGTTGGAGAAGGTTGCCCCACGGGCTGGTTCGCTTGCGGCGGGTCAGAGGGATATACCGATTGCTGCGATAGCGTGAGCGTTGTCTCTCGATGGTTGACGTGCCATTCACTGACAGACAGATTACAGGCTTGTTTCTAAGTCAAAGGACATATCAGCAGTCCCCTCCAACACAACGAAATTCTCGCAGTCCGTGTTGTACATTTAGCATCGAGGAGTGAAATGAATCTATCCTCTAGCATGTTTTCTAGTGGGCTCTGGTGGAGGCCTATGTGCATGCCTTTGTCACGACCAGACGACCAGCTCAACAACTCATCGGCAAGACAGCAAGTGTCTGGGCCAGACCATACAGATGCTCTCCAGGGCTTCCAGTGCTCCAGGATACATTCTGTGTCCAGAACAGCGAAGGGATTCCAAGTGCCCATCTGGAAGCAGAATGGCAGCTTGGAGTGTCTGGAGAGACATGTCTCCAGATATCCTAGTCACAATTCAGATACTAATAATATATTATGGGTTTCGGCTTAGGTACATGCTTCGGCGATATATCAATGGTCCCTACCGCCACGCAATGCTTCTGCATTGTCCTGTGGTATGACACCCACAACTAATCCTGGCCCGAATCGAAACGATAGACATCGGTTGCACACCTTTTGTAAGCACACAAGACTGCAACCAGACAGTCCAGCCTGCGAAGCCACATCAGGTCAGACAAGTACATGATGCAAGGGAACGAGGCCGGAACTACGCACCAAGCTACAAAGCCGCGTACGCTTCCGACATCTGTCTGCCACCGGCCAGGATCCGTCAGACCCGAGCACAGAAGAAGGTCGTATAGGAAAAGCGACGATGACCTGGTAGCACCGAGATGATTGACAAGTCGATATGCACCTCGGAAGGTGCTCGTGGACAGTGACGAGCCTGGTGGTACGACAGCACTGGCCAGGGATAGCGAAGTGCCTAACAGAAGCCGAGAACAAATTCTTGAGAGGAATAAACGTACATTGTTAACGCGGAGGCCCGATGACTTCAAGTGGGTGTGATAGGTAACCTGATAACAGTAGCTTGCTGTGAAAGAGTTGTATTAGCGCGTGGAAAGCGGAAAGCAAGCACGAACAGCAAGTGCATATTTACCATTACATTGTTCAGTAAATGAACGCTATAACGTTCCCAAGTCGAGGGTTGCCGAATAATCGCGGATGAGGGAAGGGGGGAAGGAGCATCGATATCTGTTTGAGATGACGCCCAATCACTGCTCGCAGGACAAATTAGCTAGAGTGAACATAGATTATGATACATAAACAAGAAACATGAAAGACGGATCAGAACACTGAAGAGGGCAAGAAGAGGGGTTGAACTTCAGCCAAACGCTGCCGTATGAGCGTGAACTTGAAGCAACCGATGAAATGGCCGATGAACGGAGCACTCAGTGCCACGGGGATTGCCGTCCTGTTTTGTCTCAGCACTTTCAACTACTTTTATTGATTAGGTACTCTCCAAACGTCTGCTCCATCTTGCTATCTTCAGAAAACATCCAAAATATCATATCACATGGCCAAGAAAGCTTCATCAAGCTCAAGTCGCGGGCGAGGCGGTTCACGAGGAAAGCGTGGAGGAAGAGGGGGCCACAATCACCACGGAGGACCTGGTCGTAGACGTTACGATTATCCAGAGGGAGAACGGCCAGAGAGTGCGATCGATGTTGTGGAAGGATCCAACGATAATGAAGAGGGAGAAAGTGAAGATGAGGATGATTTAGTCAGTGCGTCCCCTCTCGATTATTGCTTGAAATGAAGAGCTGACATCAGAGACGATATTTTGTTTGTTCAGAAATCACTATTGACGTTCCTGTAGCAATGTGGGTATGTACCAGATTATTTTTAAATGCTGAATCAGTGACATGCCAACATTTTACCCAGGATTTCGACCACTGTGACCCTCGCAGGTGCTCAGGCAAGAAGTTGGCTCGACTCGGACTCATCGAGGAACTTAGAGTGGGCTCGCGGTTCAGGGGTATAGTGCTCTCGTGCGTCACGTTTCCTC
The DNA here is from genome assembly GCF_000264905.1 of Stereum hirsutum FP-91666 SS1. NCBI lineage: Eukaryota > Fungi > Basidiomycota > Agaricomycetes > Russulales > Stereaceae > Stereum > Stereum hirsutum. The sequence goes on from NW_006763134.1 coordinate 156,874, forward strand.
CTATATCAATATTTTCTCTCATCGCTTTGTCTTATAGTCCCAAGGGTAAACAGGTCTTAAGTCCCTCCGACCGAGAGATCGTAGCGAAGAATGGGGTCGCAGTGGTCGAATGCTCTTGGGCACGTCTTGACGATATTCCTTTCGGAAAAATTGCAAGTCCTCATGAGCGCTTGTGTACGTGTGCCTTTCACTCTCGCTGGTTTTTGCATGCTTCTGACTTAAAGAGATTCTCATCACAGTACCTTACCTCGTCGCCACCAATCCAACGAATTATGGAAAGCCGTGGCGGCTCAACTGTGTCGAGGCTTTAGCAGCCTCATTTTACCTTACCGGCTTCGATTCCTATGGTGAGCGGCTACTGCAGGACTTTGGCTGGGGAGGGTCGTTCTGGAAGGTCAATCGGTGCGTGACTTCATACTGGTATTTCATACACGATCTGAGGGACCTTGTTTTGTGACACAGGCCTTTCATCGAGCGATACAGGACGTGCAACACAGCCGAAGAAGTCAGCCAAATGCAAGAGACGATCATGGAAGAACTGGAGAAGAGTTACGAGGAGTCAAGGCAGCAGCGAGGTCTGTCGTCCGCAAGCGTTCATACGTCTCACACTGACAATATAATCGACGAATGCTCTACAGACTTGCTCGAGGGAACGGACCTTCCTGCTTCCAATCCTAACCACCTTCCAGCAGAAGTCGAGAGCGACGAAGAGCTAGATGCAGCCGAGGCCGAGTAGCACGCTCGTCCAACCACGTTTTCTGAGTCTGAATCGCTTCTGTCTCTGTATTTGCCCCCAGCCCTGGTTATCCATATAGAGAATGCGGTCTCCGCAAAACTCTTGTCTTTGGGGCCCTCGTATTCACCTCTCGTCATAATTTATGTGGACCTTCTCGTCAACGAACATTGATAGAGGCTCTAGATATCTCTTCTCGCTCCGCGCCATCGATATGACCATGCCCTTGGCCCATATCTGATGGTCTCAGAATGCGCATTAAGAATAGAACTTCATTCGCTACGTAGGCTCTCTTGCGCCATTCACTATATGAGCGATGAGTCTGAAGAATACGAAGAGACTGCGGACCCCCTGAACACCTTCTCGCCTTGAAGGTTCCCTCACAGCAGACCCTCATCCTTCTCTACAGCATTCTTCTTCCAACGACAATGTTCATCTACAACGGCAAACTCAGCTGGTTTCACCTGGTGGAAAAGGAAGATTTCACTATTGTGGTTCCCGCTGGTTTCGCTCAAAAGGATCCCATTTGCGCACACTGGCAGTGGACCATCGATCCCAGTAATAGCAAGGGGAAACAAAATACCTCTCGCGTAGTAATGTTTTACATCGGCCCTATCACGTTCATACCACCACCGTGCTGACCCTCTTATCCTTTCGTAGTTCAGCATGATCAACAATATCGTCAACACAGTCGCCGACGAATACAAATTCAGTTTCTCTTTCGGCTACTACAGCTTCGACGCTGTGGTCTCTCGTGACTTCAGAACCCTCAGTACAACGATGCGAGACATTACAAACGATCGCTCTGGCCCTCACACTCTGATACTTCAATACAGCGACACGTCTCGAATCCCTTCCACCGTCGTCTACACCGGTAAACTCGACTGGCTCCACGAAGCTGTAAACAAAATGATCACCCTCGTCGTATCCTCAGGTGTCTCTGCTCTGACCAACGGCTCATTCGTGGGCATGTATCACCAATGGACCGTCGACTCCTCCGGTAACAAGAAAGGAAGCCATCCTATCAATTCCACGTTCGACGTGACGACCTCGTCGGACGCAGATAATGACGCCATTCCTGTGTACGAGGTTAGCCCAGGTCATTTGTTCTGCAAATATTGGACGATAATACCAAATATGGCACTCTCTAGAATGAACGCGGGGGCCATGTCGTGGTACACATAGTTAGCAAGGGCCTGGTAAAGTTCACCATGTTGTT
>NW_006763134.1:158915-241714 GCF_000264905.1 Stereum hirsutum FP-91666 SS1
TCCTTCTCTACAGCATTCTTCTTCCAACGACAATGTTCATCTACAACGGCAAACTCAGCTGGTTTCACCTGGTGGAAAAGGAAGATTTCACTATTGTGGTTCCCGCTGGTTTCGCTCAAAAGGATCCCATTTGCGCACACTGGCAGTGGACCATCGATCCCAGTAATAGCAAGGGGAAACAAAATACCTCTCGCGTAGTAATGTTTTACATCGGCCCTATCACGTTCATACCACCACCGTGCTGACCCTCTTATCCTTTCGTAGTTCAGCATGATCAACAATATCGTCAACACAGTCGCCGACGAATACAAATTCAGTTTCTCTTTCGGCTACTACAGCTTCGACGCTGTGGTCTCTCGTGACTTCAGAACCCTCAGTACAACGATGCGAGACATTACAAACGATCGCTCTGGCCCTCACACTCTGATACTTCAATACAGCGACACGTCTCGAATCCCTTCCACCGTCGTCTACACCGGTAAACTCGACTGGCTCCACGAAGCTGTAAACGAAATGATCACCCTCGTCATACCCTCCGGTGTCTCTGCTCTGACTAACGGATCATTTGTGGGCATGTATCACCAATGGATCGTCGACTCCGCCGGTAACAAGAAAGGAAGCCATCCTATCAATTCCACTTTCGATGATGTGTCGACCTCGTCGGACGGCGACATCACGGGCACGTTTTCGGACGGGAATCGGTACTGGGGGAGCGCTACCTGCGGTAGCAGCAACCTTGCTAAAGAGGGAGCTCAAACACGTGACCCCCTATCCTATCCGTGTGCGTACCACCTTTCACGGACGCCCCCTCATGCGCACTGTCCCCGACACACGCCAACACAACCGCCCATGGCGCCAGATTGGACCACTATGCCGACCTATTTGCCAGAAAATGCCTCTAATATTATTGCCATCCAGCTTTTTTCTAATGTATAAAGAACCAACACCGAGACAACACCAAACACCCTAACCCCAACGAGACCCAAACACGAAATTGACCCATTACGAGCAACGACTCCTACAGAGCAAGGTTACGCCTATCGCCGTAACCCCGCGAGAGTCCTGCCCCCGATCCCCTCGGAAACCCCCCCACAAAAATTAGCCTAAACCGAAAAGACCAGTGTCGTCATCCTTCTACGCAACCCGAGCGCGCTTGGAAGACGACCCGCCAAAATCCGCGTCCTTCGTCGGCACGCGCTTCCTCACCACCTTTTCCGTCGACGCCTGCGGAGGTTGAAGAACCCTGATCTTGACGACATCAGCGACGAAGGTGTTGCTCGCTGGAGATGATCCTCGGGTAGGGAAGTCGTAGTGCTTGAGGTTGACGGTGACCACGACAACCGCACCCTTGAGCGCAGACTCGTAGTTCTTAGGAAGGATAAGGTTGCCGTCAACGTCGTACGCGGGCAAGATGTTGAAAATATGGGTCTTCTTCATCGCGGCGAGCTCGGCGATAGCAATGTCCCCATGCACAGGGATGTTTTCGAGACGAAAGGGTTCGTCGATGTCTGGCGACACGAACCGGTCAGAGGCACGGACCAAAGGTCTGACACCGTGAAGAAGAAGCGACACTCACCACCGTCACCACCGCCGACGAACGAATCCTTCTTCTGTACGCAAGAGTGTGTGTGAGATAAGTCAGGAAGAGAACAGTGCGGCACACACTCACCAGGAAGGGCCTATAAGTGACCTTGATGGACTTGTCGCTGTCGAGGGCACCTTTGAACGGGTTCCCCGGCGTCGCAATCGCCGTCGCGAGCTTCTTGACGTTGTTGTATGTTGTTTCCCAGTGCGCGCCGAATGAAGCCAATGGGGGACACAAGAGAGTCGCCGTGCCCTTGGCGTCTGCAAGGCTCTTCGTGAACGTCGTGGGGTTGCGGTACCCGGCGTCAGGAAGAAGATAGTAGCGGCTGTCGCTGATCTGGCCAACGAATGTGATGACGGCGCCGTCAGTCGAGGGGGAGTTGGCGGATCCCTTGATGGCGAGAACATTGTGCCACACACGCCGCTGCCACACGCATTGTCCCTCGGTGTTGAAGTTTTCGTTGCCGAGGTACGTGTACGATCCTTGAAGGTCCTCCAACGCGTACGATAGGTGCAAACCCACACTAGAATGACAACCAAACCGAGATTGTCAGCTCCAACATACAGCTCAGGAACGATGAAGACACTACAACTCAAACTCACCCTGTCGGCGCTGTGGTCGTGTCGGGACCTGCCGGGTGTGCCACAGCAGTCTCCTCACGAAAGCCCCCTGTGGCGACCTCGAAAACCCTTCTGCATGGTCCTATGAGCCTGCGGTGGGAGATGGACATGAAGCCAGGATAGGACGTACTGATCAGTGGCATGAGATATGGCCGCTACGTTGTTCGCGAGAACATCCAGGCTCTCTTCCAGCGCACGGTTCTCCTCAACAGAAAGCCCTACAAGGCTCAAAATGTCAGTCGCCGCGGACGCCAAGCGGTCATATCCATCGTACCTTTCAAAGGGGGAGGCACAGCAGACCCCAACTGCGATGGAGCATCCTCGACATTACCACCTATGCCAATGATGGCCGTAGCCAAGTTGACATCAACATTCACGGCCTCGCCATTAGCAGAAACCACTGCACAAACAGTCAGAGAAGGCCACAACCGACCGCAAAAACATCTGCACACTCACCTTTGACCGGTATGCCTCCCTCGGCAGTTACCACCGTAGCCGCATCACCTTCGCTGTGTTGGACAACAGCCTCCTCAACGCCTGCATCTGTAATAAACGATCAGACACCGCCCATGGTTCCAGATAATCAGAGACTCTCACCATCCCGAGCACAAGGGAGCTTAGGATCGACAGCAACACCAGAATTCGCCTCAGTGGGTTCTACGTGCGCCTGAAAGGACACAAATCATCAGAGATAGGTAAAGAGGGGCAGAAACGACCCCAAACGACATCCCAAACGAACGCACCTGAGCCATCGAGGACTGAACATCTGCCGCAGTCACCATTCCAGAGATAACAGGCACAGTGGTTGGGCCAGCAGCATCAGCCTGTACAGCAGAAAATGAGAACATGAGTGCACGATAAGAGAGAGGGTACCAACGGACCCTAGTCAACCCAGGGGCAGTGTGGACTGTGTTGGAGGATTTACGAGTAACGCGCATGGTGATTAAAGTCGCAGTTTAATGCTGAAGAAGACAAGAGGATAGTCAAGGGGCAAAGGTCTCCCACCGCACACTCCATCTCGACTTTTATGAGCAGGCTTTACGCCGTACACAGCTGACGCACTGAGAGTCGTTCATCGAAGCGCAGACTCCGTGACAGCGCACGCGATCCCCGGACTATGAAAACTTTCACACTCCGCACCTAAACGTATCTGCGAACTCCGTGCAACCGGCGAGCACTGTGCACGCCGACGACCACACGCCGTACGCACCCATCCATCTCAAACCGGCTGCACTGCGTCTTCCCCCAGCAACCCCCGTCTTTCATGGACACTAGAGGTCTGACAACGACCAACCATACCTCTGCATGCACGGCATGACTACCTTTGCACCCTCTCGTCGTATGTCCGTACCATATCCTTGTGCGGACACTCTCCTGACTCCTGAGTGTCACAGAAATGTCCGAAACGACACTCAATTTTTGGCGGCCAATTGCATTCTCCGCTTTACAACACCTGGATCTCTTTGAACTTCGGCGGATGCAGAATGTCGCAGCGGGATGGAGGATGCTGGTGAACCAGTACATTGAGCAGTACATCGACACAAAACTGACGAGGTTCGTACTCCACAGAATGTTCAAATCCCACACAACGACCAATATTATGGACACTCAGCTTTCTGTCCAACCCAACGCGCTTGCGGGCCATGTTGAGTCGCTACCACTCCGCCATCGCTGGTGACGTAGCGCTCACCATAAGCCGCATGGGTACGGATGTAATCGGCGAGGTTTTCACGGCGTTGTCTTTGCTCGAAATATATTGTCCCGTGGGCGGATATCCAGCCGACATCTTTGTCCGTCATCTTGAGCAACAAGAAAGTTATCGAGTTGACGAGATTACGAATACGGACCCGGGCCTCCCACACCCGGAGGACAAAGGACATGTGCTCGTCGTTCGACTCGTACGCCCAGACGGCATGCGAATAGATGTTGTTGTCGCCAGTCAAGCCACGGCCACGCTCCCCCTTCCATTCACGTCGGGTACACATTCCATGAACCTCCTCACCGGCAACTCCTTCATCATCGCCTACCCTCTCCTAACCCTTAACGGCCACACCTGCATAAACCCGATGCAGCCGATCACGGAGCAAGTCATCGCCGACTGCGAAACTCTACAATTGCAGGCTCATACTTTCGCCGAAAACCACCCCGCCGTGACCGGAGGCCTGCAGGCCACATTCTATTGTCCGCACCAAGCCCGAATGATAGGGGACAAAGGATGTCTGGTGGTCGTCTTTTCCAACCCTGACATAGTTTTCACCCGGAAGGTGCTGCATACTACCCGCTGGATGCTAGGTGGTGATAAGTGTTCCTGCTGCTCTCGGAGCAGTGAGACGACCATTGTGAACACCCGCATGCGGGACGACATACCCCTGTACGTCTCTGTCTACACAACTTGATTGTTCACACTGAATACTGATTACGCCCAACCGTTCAGACATACCGCGACGGCGTACCTGTAATCCGAGCCCGGCAAGTCTGACCATCGGCTGGGCGAACACGCTGAAACCTCCGTTTCTTTATCGTATGTCTCTTACGCTCAGGTGCCCGTCCTCCGAATGCTACCTCCACCGCCGCAATATCCCCCCCACCCCCACGCCCTACACACGATGTCGAACTCACTCCTCATAGACACCTACGATATCGTATTTTACCTATGTCAATACACACTCCTTAGAGATCTCCTGTCAATCTCGCAGTGCTCACGATCGCTTCGACTTCTGGTGTCAAGGTACATGCAGATTCATATTCGAAAACAACTCAGGGTGTATTGCGGTGAACCGGACGCGCTACGCTCAGGTCTACGCCAGTTCGGCGCACTTATCAGCGGAGATATGGTATACGCCCTGGCCTTCCACGGCAGCACCAGACACCGCCACGTCTCGAATAGGTCATTAACGATTTATGTCCCGCCCGGGCGAGCGGCATGGTTCTTGCAATTCTTTCGGTCAGAGAAGTACTTTCGAGTTTGTCAAGCCGTAAATGACCACGGGACGGGCGATATCCCATACCTCGAGGAGCTCGGTGAGTCCGTGGCCGAAGTCACCCTGGGTGAAACGTTCTCACACGCCCATCAACCTTCAGATATTCATGAACATGAGTATCGATTGGGCGAGAGAGGGCTCGCCACCGTCACCTACCTCGTAGACAGGCGGGGTCGTCGTGTCGATGTCATCGAAGCAGACGAAGGCGCATCAAGCTATCCACTCGCACACGCGAACACCACCATCGAACAGTCGTTCGCCACCGCCGACTCCATATGCATCGCCCACCCCAAACTCATGCTCACTGCACGAGCCATCGGCAACCTGCGAACGTTCCCCATTGGATCAGCGGAACCCCACCAACTGTGGTCCCTGTTTGTCCTCAGGGGATTCTCGATGCGCTTCTGGCGAGGGGAGCGACAGAGTGGGCCACATGGGCCGGAAATGACACGGATGATTGAGGGCCGGAGGTCGTTCTTTGATGCACACTGTTTCGTACTCCGGTATGATGACGGCGAGGACGAAGCGTACTATAATGCAGCAACGTGGGACTGGGTGAACTCTATCACGAGCCCACACCGAATGGACAGCGGGCCATCAGTGTAGTCGTTGTACATTATACGCTAACGTGTAACTGATGCAGAGTGAACATGTTTAGAAAGCACGAGGAATAGAAGATGACGATGTGGATGGCGTCTCAAGAGCGGGAGGCCCATCTGAACTGGCGCCGTCGTCGTCTCCGTCATCCTCTGAGACAGACGGACTAGCTAATGGCGGCGCACCAGAAGACGAGGTTTCGTACCCGCTGTCGTCAGAGATGGAGGCTGCATCTGCAGAAGGCACGGAGGCCTGTGACATGCGTGAGCCAGGGTCATGTACGAGGCTGAGACCCTTAATTCGCAACAATCACGAAGAACGTACCGTCTGTGACAGGTCAGCCGCCCAAATAAGAATATTCGGGTGCAAAGTCCCTCTGTTCTGATACTCCACGAATCGCTGTTGATAGTTGAGGATGGCGACGGTGGCGGCGTCCACCTGCCCAGGTGGTAGACCGGACAGCTCGACCTGAGGTGCGTCCCCGGGGCGTTCGCTATACACTATCCCGCGCCCACGACGCAGACGGCGTCCCCAAGAAGAAAAGAATTGCCGGCACCCTGTTCGCATGATTCAGAGTAAAGAAGATGTGAGCGGCTAATGCAGAGACACAGAAGAGAACACTCACTCTTCAAGAAAGGACGCATGAGAAGACTGGGTAGGAAGGGGCAAAAATTGAAAGCGGCTCGACGGCCAACCCAAAAGGGAAAGGAGGATTATATACGATGCAAAAAAACCGGGCCGTGGTTACCCGAATGCCCCGTCGGTGCGGACAGCCAGGCTCTGCAGAACCGCGGCGATGCAAAGTCGACGCAAACTCCTCCCGAACAGACATCTCACACCGTACAGCAATGGACACAACCACCGTTCAGCCTCCATCAGCCACATTGGCAGCTATCAATGAACTCACTCTAAGTGAACTTCTAGACTTTGTCCGCACATCAGATGTTTCGTACACAAGGGGTGAAAAGCGCAGCAAGGAGCTGCTCGTTCAGGCCATCACTCGATGCGCATCCCACAGCGATATCGAACAGCTCACCATGAGAGGGCAGGCCATCCGCGCCACAAAGGATGCACGTCGTACGACCCGAAGGCGCCCACGGGAAGACGACGAACAAGACAACGAACGGCGTGTAAGGCCCCGCACGGACGCACTTGCATACCCAAGGCCGCAACACGATCCGGCACTCTTTATGTCGTTCCCCACAGACGAAGAGCGCAGGGAACGTTACCGCCAATTCTACCACGCCACATCCAATGACGCCGTCAGAATGGCGACATGTGCCGTATGTGCCAGGCGTCAACTCGAGAAGGAATCAGGCCTGACGGACGTCGATATTTCCCTCATTCCCCATGCCGACGTCCTCAAACCCAAGCCAGACATCGTTCACCCCGCCCACATCCTCACGCACGGTATGCTCCTCGCGGAGGCTGGCCTCATCCGAGCCCCGGATGGTACTGTCACCGCCACGAGAGTATGTGCGGAATGCCTTCGAGGATTAACGAACCCCTCTGGCGACGCACCCCCAAAGTACTCCCTAGCGAACAATCTCTGGATTGGACCCATACCACTAGAACTTCGCCGACTCACTGCCCCGGAGCAGCTCCTCATCGCCCTCTTGTACCCCCGTGTGTTCGTGTTCAAAATGTGGCCGAGGAAAGCCGAAGGCATACCAGCCGAGAACTTACAACGAGGGATGCGTGGAACTGTCAGCACATTCGAGCAAGACATTGAAGGTATCACCGCCATGACAGAAGGTCGCCTTATGCCGCGTCCCCCAGCCATTCTCGCGTCGGTCATGACGGTCACTTTTATAGCACGGGGCAAGATAACCAAGTCGTGGCTGTACAACACATTCCGGGTCCGACGGTGGGCAGTTCGCGCAGCCCTCGTATGGCTGAAAGCAAACAACCCCAAGTACTACGGCGACATCGAGATCAGCGACGACCACCTCAATCAGTTACCAGAGGACGATGTTCCCGACTCCATTCTTGCAAATGTTCGACAGTCGGACGATATAGGGCTCCTCAATCAGGAGAATGCGGGTTATGTTCCTGCAGAGGACGAGTATGGTGCTGGTAAGTAACAATTGTCTCAGCAATTTCTCGCATTCAATGTGCCCGGTGAGGAACCTACCTAATGTGTCTCTACAGAAGATCCAATCGTGACAGCGGAGACGGGCACGATGGGTGCCAGTCAAACGGCAGATGAAGACCTAGGTGCGTACGCTCACGGCATCAGCATATAACGTTTCATCGCAATAGAAACTGAACGCGAGCACACCGTTGTTTATTGTCACAGGACCGGATGTCATTCCCACCTCGTTCCAAATATCAGGAGGGGTCGACACGTCTCTTTCGAACGTGACCCCCACCGAGATGATGCTCTACGGCCTCGCGAACCTGTGGAAGGAAGGATCAGAAGGTGGATACAGCGTGCGGTACAGCCGCCAGCCTGTCAGTGACTTTGGGCGGCCGCAGCGAGGAGAAAACCGCGCGTACAACGCGAACGCAGGCAACTTTTGGGAGAAGGCTTACCCGTTTCTGTATCCGTATGGGCGCGGTGGCATCGAGGCAGACCGCGAGACCGCGATCTCGTTTGTCGACCACATACGGTGGGCGTTGCAGTACGACGACGGCCGGTTCCGTCGTCACGAAAGTTTCCCTTTCCTGGCCTTCGGCATCGAACAACGCAGGCAGGCGCTCGGAGCGGCGAAGTTGCAGATGAAACGTAAGGACTTCGACCGCGACGCCCACATACTCGCCACCATCACCCAAGACAAGCTTCGGGAAGCGGTTCGTCGGGAGGAATTAGGCCAGGCGGAGACGGACACTGCAATCCGACTCCTCCGACAGCATCTCCGCACAGCGGGTGCACGCGTGCAAGGTTCTGACGCACAACGCTACCAGCTGCGGAGCAAGATATGGTCCACCAGCGTGATGATGGGCCCGCCCACTCTGTGGATGACCATCAACCCGTCAGACCTCCATGATCCAATTGCGCAAGTGTTCGCTGGAGAAGATATCGACCTGGACGCTTTCGTTGCCACAGACGGACCGAGCCAGGAGCAACGCTCAAAGAACGTTGCCGAGGATCCCTGGGCGGCCTCAAAGTTCTTCCATTTCATCATCAACACCATTCTCCGAACCCTATTCAACATCACCGTCACCGGCGGCCATCGCGTTGACAGCGGAATGGGAGTCTTGGGAGAACTGGCGGCGTATTTCGGCACCGTGGAGTCGCAGGGTCGCGGGACGTTACACCTTCATATCCTCCTCTATTTGAAACACTCGCCGTCAGCACATGATATGCAGGACCTCCTCAAGACCGAGGAATTTCGAGAGAAGGTTCGACGATACATACAGCAGACGATTCATGCATATGTTCCGGGCCTCGAGTCAGAACAATCTGTCAAGGCTATCCCCGACGAGAAAGAGATCGCCTTCTCCCGTCCCCCCCATCCTGACAGCGCAACGTATGACGCGGATATCGAAGCCCTTGAGATCCGGGTGGCGCGCGCCAAACAAGTGCATACTTGTCACCGTCGGCGGTGTCTCAAAGCCAACGAAGACGGAGTGTATGTCTGCAAACGCGGTGCGCCGTTTGAACGATCAGAAGATGACTACATCAAAGAGAATGGGGAGTGGTCTGCGAAAAGGTTGTACACGTACGTTAATGCATGGAATCCCGCCATAACCACGAACTGCAAGTGCAACAACGATTGCAAGCTCATCACGAATGGCCATGACACCAAGAACTTGACGTGGTATATCACCGGCTACGCGGCGAAGAAGCAGGGTCAATACCATAACCTATCCGCGGTTATGGCCCAGGCACACGCGTACCATCTGACACGCACAGACTACCGGGACGCGCTGAAGGATGACCAGCGGAAGCTACTATTACGAGTCGTCCAAGCAATCAACAGGCAGCAAGAGCTGTCGGGACCAATGGTGATAGCGTACCTTATGGGTTGGAGAGATACGAAGGAGTCCCATCATTACTCCCCGCTGTACTGGTCGACATTTGTTGGCGCTCTTTTGCGCGCATTTCCAAACCTGGCGAGCAGACGGCATTCGTAAGTGCATTCGAACTGAACACGTGGAAGAATAGCTTACGCTGTATTCGCAGGTCGACAAGCGCACCAGCCGTGGAAGAGGCGACGACAGACGGCAGCAATGATTTGGAGCGAGCAGGCGCTGATGACACGGCACACGCAGAATATGGCGAACAGGTGAGCGGTTGTTATAGTGAGATATGTGATGTTATAGTTGCTCACCTCATGAATTTCACAGAGTGCGGAGGAAATGACCACGATCGCCGGCAGCCCTGGCGGCCACCTCTACCCCAAATCGCAGGTTACCGACTATCGATGCCGCGGCAACGGTCTGGAGGGCTTTAACGTCATTGAATTCACCATGCATTCCTACGAAACAGATAAGCGCCAGGGTGTCAGTGCCGAAGAACACACAGGATCGACCACTGAGGATTCACCAGGTGCATCTCAGGGAGGGCGTCCACGGAACACCAGAGTTGAATACACACCCGAACACCCTAAGCATGCAACATTGCTACGCGTCTTGCGTTCGGTCGGCCATAATAATCTCCCCAACTTCATTGGTGGCCACACCATACCCAACAGCGATGACCCTGAGATAGAGGAATATTACAGCGCCTGCATGCTCCTGTTATTGAAACCATGGCGAAACATTGCGGCGGACTTGAAAGGTCCGAATCAGACCTGGTCGGCGGCATTCGCACAGTTCAAGGAGGGATGTGATCCGTATGTGTGGCGTCTGCTCAGCGGCTTTCAGTACTTCCACGAGTGCGAGGCCGCAGCTCGCGAGCATCGAGCAGCGCGGGCTCAAAGGACGACACAATCCGCGTACGAAGGCGAAGTTTTGGGAGAGGACACGGGACATGCGCAGGAGGCAGAGCAACCGACGACGGCACTGTTGCAGAAACTGAGGGGGCAGGACAGAAGTGAGGACGAGGCACAGAACGGGCGGCGTGCTGTCTGGGAAGCCATGATGGTGGGGATATTCAGTGACGGGGAACCACAACAGAGCGGGGGAGAAGATAGCCGGCAGGTGAACGAACTCACCGACCTGGGAGTTTCTCACGCGACCCCCGCCACCACACAACAATTGGAGACGTGGCGCGAGCAGATGAAGGACGACATCGCACGACAGACCCTAGATCCTGCTCTCGTGCTCACTGGCGCATCCAGCCCGAACGTCGAAATGATGTTGGGTGACGATGGAGCGTCAGTGACGCTTCGGGAACAGCTGGTATCCGAAGAGGCCATCGGCAGTGTGGACGTATCGCAGCTTAAGGTCGATCAGAGGCGAGCGTACGACATTGTCACCTGGCATTTGGAAGAGACGTTGAACGGAAAGAATCCCCCGCCATTAAGGCTCATCGTATCGGGCGAGGGCGGCACAGGCAAGTCCAAAGTCATCCAAACAGTGACCGCCACCTTTGAATCCAAACAAGCGTCGAGGATGCTGGTGAAAGGCGCATACACCGGCATCGCGGCCTCCCTTATTAACGGCAAGACGACTCATACGCTGGCCGCCATCGGCCAGCGCAAGACACCGCTAAGCGAGGAGGCGAAAGCGAAGCTCCAGACGTTCTTCAAGCACGTCCGGTATCTCATCATCGACGAATATTCCATGCTCGGGAAGGCCTTCTTTGCCAAACTGTCGAGGAACATCAGCATTGCGAAACAACAGCCGGGTCAACCACAATCTGCCGAATCGTTTGGAGGAATCAGCGTCATATTATGTGGAGACCATCATCAATTCCCACCTGTAATGGGAGGCGAGCGTGAGGCATTGTATTGGCCATGCAATCCAGCCAACCAATCCGTCGAAGCGCAGCTGGGACGAGCTATATTCGAGGAGTTCCGGGAGGCCGTGATTTTGCGCGAGCAGATGAGGGTGACGGACACTGTTTGGCGGCAGTTCTTGAGAAATCTGCGATTCGGGCGCGTTCAGCAAGAGGATTTGGACATGCTGCGACGGCAGATCGTCTCACACAAAGACTGTCCACCCACCGATTTCAGAAAAGAACCGTGGTCCAATGCAGCACTTGTCACACCGCGACACGGTGTCAGGGAGAAATGGAATGCACAGGCCGTACAGGAGCATTGTCGACGTCGCGGCGCGCGACGATATGTCGTCAGAGCGGAAGACACCATCAATAACCGAGGGAGACGGAGGGACTTGACACTAGAAGAACAGATAGAGGTGCAAAAAAGGCGCTTGAAGTCAGGACGAGAAGATAAACGCAACAGTCTCCCTGATGTGGTAGAAATCGCAATTGGTATGAAGGTCATGGTGACGACGAACCTGGAGACAGACCTTGACATTGCGAATGGGGCGAGGGGCACTGTGGTTGGCATTGTCTTACACCAGGCAGAGGGAGTCGTCGGGGACGGAGATACTGTGACGCTTCATCACATGCCGCCGTATATCCTCGTGAGGCTGGATAGGACGAGGGCGACACGGCTGGCGGGCTTGGAGGACCAGGTCATTCCCATCGAGCCGGTGACGCGCACGTTCGAAATCCGATCGAAGCACGGTTCCAAAACTACGACACGAAGGATTGTTCGAAGACAATTTCCAATGACGGCGGCCTACGCGTTCACGGACTATCGATCCCAAGGTCAAACGATACCCTACGTCATAGTGGACATAGGACGCGTACCTCGAGGGAAATTGTCGCTTTTCAACCTCTATGTCGCTCTATCACGAAGCGCGGGAAGGGACTCGATACGCCTGTTGAGGGACTTTGAAGACGACATGTTTTTACAGGCCCATCAACCTCCAATCTTGGAGGAGGACGATCGGTTAGAAAGGATGGATGCGATGACAAGGGCGTGGTGGGTGCAAATGGGAGAAGGGGCAGCGCATGGAAACAGCTAGAAGGTACAGAGGCAATGAGAACAAGCATGGTTAGCACAATGATGATACACTGTCATACCGCTGCAATCCATTAGGTGAACATTGTCGAAGTCTACACGGCGGTCGCACCCAGAGCGAGAAAGATCGAGCCCGACAGACGCGTCAGCAGACGAATGGAGACATAATTGTGATTACATAAGAATGTAGTGCAGCCCGAAGGCTGGCGCTAGCGTCAATGGGAATCCCGCGAAGACGACAGAAGATGAGAGCAAGCAAAGCAGGAAGACAGTCAGGTAGGAAGAAAGACATGAAGACGACGCAAGGCAGAGAAGGTGAGAACACAGAAACATGCGAAAGTACGACGTGGACAAGGAGGACGCGACCACGAGCGTAGCGAAACACGATTTGATCGCAGGCTAGTGACAACGCAGGGGCCGCGAACTGTAAACTGACGAAATGATTACATGCGCGCCAAAGAAGAAGCAGATGTCGATGTAGAAGAGAGAGAATATGGAATAAAATGAACCAGAGAAGCCAGAAAGACAGAGACGCCACTGGGAGATGTACGCCACACGAAAAGCTGTTTGTACATGTTTGTTTTTGGCAACCGATTTTGCGAGGTTACCGGGGTGCGAAGGACCTTGAAGCAAGGTAATACGTAATATGAGGTCACGGTCTTCAAAGATCGCCCGGAGGTAAAGATGGTCATGTCTGACAAAGTTGGGCACGTCGTCTCGATCTCTCTGAAGCAGACGGACTTCAGGGAGCTGGGTACGAAAAAGGTATATACTGACTCCCGTTTCATGACCTCCGGTGCGATTTTGTGTGACTGACGCTCTTCTACCAAGGCTCTCCTTGCTCGTGTCGGTACCGGCACCGATCATGGCATCTTTCTCGTCCAGGAGATGCTTACGAATCACTTGGGTTTCTCACCGGGAAATGTCGAGATGCTCTACTTTGACATCGAAGAGCAGGACGGTATAAAACAAGCCAGGAGAGGGCAGGACCCGCCCACGGCCACTCTTTTCAGGGAGAAGTTCACCCGTCTGATATCTACTGCGTCCGCAGGAGATGTCCGCTTCTTGTATCTCGACGCTCGTAGGGCCGTGTCCCCCGGTGGAGGTTCGAGTAGATCGTCGAGGCAGGGCGAGGGCTGGGACTTTGCGGAGGACGGCCAGGGAGAGACGAAGGAGGTTGTGCACGATGACTGGATTCGCAATACAGTCCGTGAGGTACGTACATTGATCGCAGCCTAACATCTTCTGAACGTGATAAATCTGATTATATTCCTAGAACTTAAAACCCGGAATCAACTTGACGGTTCTCACCACGTCAGGTGTAGGTGGCGGGATGTTCAAGAAGCAAACTGCAACACCCGGTATCTTCCTCGCTGGCTGCGACGAAGCACAGCTCAACGTCAAAGCCCTGAAGCAAGGCAACGACATCCTAGACCCGTGGTCGGATGCTATAACCAAAGTCATCGCAAAGCGTGTAGAATAGAAGCGAGGGGTACCGAGCTACACTATCCTCTTCAACGAGACGAAGAAGTACATTGAGAAGCAACTCAAAAATGGTCCACCTCTCTGTCCGACCTACAGAGGCCCCAGCCCAGACGAGACGAAGCCACTCCCATACGAACCGGTCTGGATGACGAGTAATCAGGATCCGCAATTGATGCTCTATGACGGGTATGTAGACCCGGACACGGAGAAGTTTTTGTGTCCATTTGTGGCCGCAAACGGTGGGAGTGCTAGTGGGGAATTTAGAAAGTATCCACGCGACGAGGTCTATGAGTAACCGTTCATCGAGGCAGTACTGTCCTATTCAATGCGTTGTTTGTCTATTGTTCATTGATTTTGTCAATGTATACTTACTAGTAAGGAAATCGTAGCACTGGCATCATGTATTTTCTGATATACGATCACTTTCAAGTACATGCGAGGGACAGAGTTCTTAGGACGATATTTCAATCGTCATCTTCCAGCGTAAGATCTATAACCTCTCCAGCGTACTCCCCAAGCTGGATAGGCGATGGGCTTCTCTTAACCACTCTACCAACTTCTTGAGCTTCCCGATATAGCGCGTCGTGTCTTTCGTCGAATTCTTGATGCGCAACATAACTCTCTTCCTGAAGAGAAAGAAATCAAGGAAAGCATCCCATAAATGTTCATAGGCATTGTCCGATATCAATCATTGCGGCAGCTTACTTACCTCGAGTTCTCTCCAGCGGGTGAGTAAATCGGAATTAACGTCAAGCACGCTGATGACGGCACCCGATTCCTGCTTAATCGTGATATTGGAGAACGTGTGTGAGGGTTCCTGTTCAGATTCAAGCGTATTGCCCTGGACTGCTCGAGCCTCTTGCGCGAGTTCTTCAGCCTGTCGCCGGCGATCAGCCTCGTATCTGATTATCTCTTGCTATGAATGGCATCCAACATTGAACAAATTAGTAGGGTCTCAGGGAGGTGGTAGGATTAATGTCACCTGTAAGCGGACATAATTTGCGAGAATGGGCGAGCTAAGGGGTAGCACGACACGCAATCCTCCCGTTCGGCTATCTAAAGTCCCTGACATGGCATGACGGCCTCGTACAGATATGGTCGGCGACGTGCGCTAACGCAAAATATATCTTAGGTTTGCAGCTGTGAATGTGATTGACGAGTTACTCACGGCATTCTGTTGAGATCCAGGGGATGCCGCTGCTCCAGCTCGATCGAGCCTGTCCCTTGCATTTTGGGCTAGAGTCGATGGAAGAGGCCGACTACTCGCGTTGGCGAGACTCCTAGGTTCTACTGGACGTGACGTTGCCGAGTCTGATGGGACGGACGTCCTCCCTACGGCCGGGGCAGAGGGAGCTGGTTGGGGATGTGAGACGGTGTGTGGCTGAGAGGCGCGGATATCAATCGAAACCGCATCTAAGCCTGACCGTTCCTCGTCCAATCTCATGCGTGAGGATGGCCTGATATGGCTGCCCTGTTCAAGATATCGACTCATTGAGCACCCGCAGTAAAGTTGGGTATCGCAGCGACATACCTCCAATACGGGCGTCGAGGGGTTGGAGTCCCCACTAGAGTTACTAGTTCTCAGACTGGCAATACGACTTCGTATGGCTGTCAGAGTACTTCCACTACCCACGCTACGGTCGCAGTGGTTTTGAGGCTACAATACCAATAAACAGACATTCAGTGTGGGCACATTATTTTAAACGTATCCCACTTTACCTGAGGTGATGGTTGGGGCAAAATGGGCCTTACCGGTTCCTCTTGAGGCTGACCATCTCGGCCAGCGTTTGTAGTTGTATCGCCTCCATCGCGCTATCATGTACTACAATTAGTCATGCGTGGCAGGAATCAATTGATGTTTCTCACCGGTCTAGGTCTTTGCGACAAACTTTTGCGACAGGGTCGAGTTTGTTTGGCCTTCTGCTTCCAGTAGAGCGGTCAGCGGCGAAGATCGAACACCATATTCAGCCTTGAGTCATGTTCTGTAAGGGATTACCTTGCGCTGGCCCCTTGATCCATTGGACGAACTTTGTTGTCTGTCGATCATCGGGGTTTTTCGTCGCCCGTAAGGGTGCGACACATAAGAATGTGAGGTTGGGCGCCTAGCAGACCTGCGCTGTCTCTTGCATGATCTACCTCCAGTGCCATTCTTACGAGCAGGATAGCGCTCTTCATAGTCGGAATCATCAGAATCAGTACGCGAGCCTGATAGGAGCCCATCAGAGGCGAGAACCTCTAGAGACAAGAGAAGAGTGGCGAGAAAAGTTATAAGGGTCGTATCGGTCCGAATGGCTTACGGCAGTGGGCACCACTGGACACACCTCTTGGCCAATACCAAAACCTAAGTGTCGCAAGGTATTCGGCCCCCGCATAATAGCCTTGAGGAATCTCCTCTACTGGTTGAGTATTTCCGCTGGAGGCTGTTGTGAACTCTAGAGGGCCCAGGCTGTGGATGCGCAATTGGGCCATGGGTCATTGCAAGAAGTAGACGACCAGATAAGTGACGTACACAGTACGGTGCCATTCGTCGACTTTAGCCTGCTTAGGCATCGGGTCAATGGTAGGCGGAGGTAGTGGAGAAAGCCTCGGCGGAATTGATCGCGGTCGGCGACCTTTCTTGAGAGGGTACACATTGAGCTGAATGAGCCCAATGCAGCCCCCTAGTCTGATGTCCTCCAATTCGACGCCCTTTCTCCTCGCATCCTGTGGAGCTTCAATACGCGGCGCTTAGGCACCCTGTCCCAGATATACGTTTGAGATAGTTCTACGTACTCATGGATGCGACTTTTGAGAAAACGAATGGTCTGAACAGGTTCCCGTCGTCGATCCCCCCAATACTTGCGCCGCCAGTCGGAATACCCTGATCAACGCCATTTTCTTCTTCACCCGAGCTCGTAGTTGGTCCTACGGCAAAAACGGTAGCAGCGTGCCACCCGTCGATAAATACCTCCACTAAAGCTATCTTTCCAGGGGGTGCTTCAATATGAAGTCTATACTCCTTTAAACAAACCTCAGTCCACGTCCAGCGCTTCGATCGAGTGAGAGAAAACACACCTGTCCCACTTCACTCATGACCGCGTATCCGAACTCATTATCTTGAAAGTTATCGTAGCACCTGCTCAGTAGGCGGTACGCGGTGTACTCCTCGCCTTGGCAGGTAATGCGAGCGACATATCCTTCGTATTCCAGCGGCATTGTTGGTTCAATCAGCAAATGGTCTGGGAAATGTAGATGATGTGGTCAGTCTGGTCCGTACAGGATATCAGGAAGACTTTGAAGGGGTGGGGCCACCACGCGACCATTGGGCGCAAGGAAAAGACGTCTTTTGACCGCACGTTTACCAGCAGGCGACCATGCGTCTTCTCCACTAACATCTTCCGTATGAGTGTATTGAATGGCGTAGTTGGAATGGAACCACGTCACGGCATTTTGGGGGGCTTGATGGACATTGAGCACGAGCAATACTTTCCTCAAATGCGGCTGTAGATTACGCATAAGAAAAGAACTGTACATGCCTACAAATTCAGTAATTTCTCCATGAACACAGACGAGTGCGTCGAGCAGTGGGTTGAGCGTCCCGGAGGTAGTATGCAAAGCGTGAATTCCAATTGATAGCTTGAATGTCCGCGAACTTCAACGATGATAGGATGCCTACTGGTTTAAATCATGGGAGCGGCTCTTTCGAACTCGACAGTCGGTTGAGGTGAATGTACACATCCGTCCCGAACCCATCCATCGAGATCAACCTAAGATCGCCTCCGAAATACCGCGCATACTGTGGGGAAAAGAAGAAGACCCCACAGTCAATATCAGTCTTTATCCGCACGGGATGGAGGGAATATACGCACCAGTCTCGACAGTGGTAGCCCATACCCGAAACCTGCCATCGGCGCCTGGAAATCACTACTCTGGAAATCCTGATCAATCCCTTGCCCCTCCATCGTCGTATACATATACGTCCAAATCAACGGTATCGCGCTCCTCGGGATGCCCCCTCCCTCATCACTAATCTTGATCGTAATATCCTCCTTGCCCTCCACCACCACGACCTTTATCGGCGGCAACAGCTCCTCCTTCTGCGGGCCGTAGCGCTCGACGACCGCACGGAGGGAGTTTTTGAGCAGTT
This sequence comes from Stereum hirsutum FP-91666 SS1, assembly GCF_000264905.1. Lineage (NCBI taxonomy): Eukaryota > Fungi > Basidiomycota > Agaricomycetes > Russulales > Stereaceae > Stereum > Stereum hirsutum. The sequence goes on from NW_006763134.1 coordinate 177,233, forward strand.
CGAAGCAGATGTGGGAGAGATGGCCAGGGACGTAGGCGAAGTGGAGGTCGGGTGGGCAGATGAGTTGGACGGGTGGACCCTTGAACATCGCGTAGTGCTCTTCGCAGACGAACCGGGCGTTTTCGATCGCTTCATGGACGATGTCATGGACGTTCTGGGGAGAGAAGATGTGAGATATCTGATGAGATTTCGACAAAGACTGGCGCTCACCGATCTCGTACAGATTATGCCCACGTAGTCGGGGTGTGGTTGGAGGTTGTTCAACGCCACATCTATGCATGCAATGTCAGATACGAGACTCGAGGGTGGACGAATAAGAAACTGACGCTGCCCAATCAAAAACCGAATGCCAATACGCGACATATAAAACCTATCCAACCAGGCCTGGATATCCAGCCCAATATCCTTCGCGTTCTGCTTCCTCTTCCACTCCAGCACGCCTTGCGCCACAGTCGTCACAGTCGGGTCGTGTCGCTTCTTGATGGACTCGAGCAGTTTCGTGAAGTTTCTGTTATATTCGTGCACCTCTGGTGGCCAGTCGATCCCCGACGTTTTAGCGTAATACCTGTGTGGCGTACATCAATTTCAGTTTCAGTTTCAGATAACGGATATGGAAGCGTTCGAGGATTCACCTCTTCTCAATCGGTATTCTGAGCTTGGACCGATTGCTCCCGTTGCCATTCCTGTTATGAGAGTTGTAATGGTCCTTCAAGTCCTCCAACGACGGGTTCGGCACAGATTCCGGTAGATACGATTCTTCAGAGGATGACGAAGGCACCATGAGTGCTTTCCGGACGTCCGAGGACACACGTACAGGCTCCAAATTGATGAGTTCCTACATCCATAACATATTAAAATACAATATAAGAGAACGTGTGGACATAGAAAGAGCGAAGGGGCGTACCTCGAACGACTGTGCATACCAATTCCGTACTTTCTGGATGGACGGCATCTGGCCTAGGTTGTGTGGCAGCTCATCGAGCTCCTTCACCCGGTGTGCGAGCCGCACGGGAAGTTCCTCTGATGAATGAAGTAAGAGGCGGTATCAGTACTTGCTTGGCCACTCTCAGGACTGCCAATACCCGTGAAAGGTGCTTCTATCTGGCATGCACCAGTGTGCCATAGGAGATGCCAAGAGCTGTTGCCAAAGGATGATTGGAAGGTGGCCGTCCTTCGAGGCATCCTTACTTAGAAACAAATGGCGGGACTATTCCATGACTGTTCCACGCCCCCTAATGCCAAGGAGAAGGGTCGCACATAGACCGTAAACTCGCAGTAGTATAATGAAGGCCGCTACAAGTGCACACAATGCGTCTACGTTCTCCTCGCAGTATTACAACAGCGGAAAGGAGAATAAGAATGGCTGGGCAAGCGTAAGGCATTCGGTGTTGTTGGGCCACACCGCTTTGTGTAAGACTTTGTGACATGTTCCGCCGCGAACTCGGCTCACCGTAATGTGTTCAGCTCACTAGTTGTGCGCGATGGTGTGATCATAGTCAAAGGGGGCACAAGTGCACGAAAGAATGTCTCGCAGGCGACCTCTTGGCATCAGGGGTAAACCATGCCCATAGCATCTGGGACTTTAGTTGTCCTCCTGAGCTACTTGAGTCGATATGACGGGGTATTGCTAAGATACCACATAGAACTTCAGGCCAAATTGCAAAGCCTAAACGAGCTTTCTGAAGCAGTGGTAGAGAAAACTAGTTGGACGGAAGGTCCGTATTTCCGCTCGGATCGGAGGAAACAGCACTCTCCGTACAAATACTCGTGTAATAGCTGGTCATAGTCAGACCAAAGCTCTTGAGAGGTAGTGACTCATCGCATGATGCCACGTAGTGGTTTCCTCACTCATTCAATAGCAAGCACACACCGGACTTCCCCACCCTCTAGCCCGTTCGCCTGACCGCCCAGACAAGACGCAGTAATAGACAACGACGCTCACCTTTCAAGAACTGGCCAGCTTTCAACAAGGTACCCTGACTAGGATTCTGCCCAAACAACACCATCTGCTGGAGCGACACTTCAAGACGAACGAAACCCGGTCGTGTGAGCACCGAATGCGGGGTAAAGCAGTCGACCGAAACGCACCTCCTGTCTGGGGAAACGACGCGAAATGGTGTATTTTGTCCCATAACGACGACGTTATCCTGAATCCCGAAGACATCTTGCTTGTCGTCGTCCTGTAGATATATTCCGAGCAGAAAGACGGTGAACGAGATGAGGATGAGGAGTGAAAGGCGGGGTTAACACATGAGACGCGCTAGAAGGTGCCACTGTTCTCTGGCACTCAAGTACTCCCGTTTCCGTCCACTCATGCAGCGGCCCGTGCCGAGCGATCTCCCTTAATTGGTTTTCGCACGTGTTTTTGCTTTTAGGCTCTCAACCAATCCCCGCTTCTTTATGTGAGAAATCGGGTGGGCGAGTTCCTCAATCGGAGGTGAACGCTGGCGGATGGCCGAGAACCTGCTCTTTCCTCCAATATCCTCCACCTTGTTCCGTTCCTCGGGAGGTGTCGGGAGCGAAGGGGAGGCATCTGCTGGATCTAGATCTATCTAGGCATGCCAGACCAGGGAACGGGAACTTCAATATATACGGGACCAGGATGAACTTGTGGACCATGACAAGAAGAGTAAGCACTCCGAAATTCATCAACTGTCTACTATCCATCCCGAGCAGACTCCAGAGTGCTCCTACACCACGGATATAATTACAGTCACACATGCAGCGAGCACATCCATCCCTGTTCTGTGGCCCACTCCGCCACAGGGGCAAGGAACGTCAGTTCCCCGCAGTACTGTACAATCCTCTGGGGGAAAGAGCCAATGAGTCGAAACTTACGCAATAACACGGTCGGACGTACCGTCCCAAGTCCGCCTTCCATACACAATATACGATAACACCCATCATCCAGATCCAAACCATCCTAACATCTCTTCGTGCCTTTTCTCCTCACGAGTACAAATCGACTACACATGAAGAACAACATCCCACCCAGCGACATGACCTGTCGGCCGCCCTCGGATGTCAGCACTCGTCTCTGGGGAAGGGAGGAAATCGAAGTGAGATACGTACTCCAGTGTAAACTATGGGTCTCCACCATGTAAAATTGCGAGAGAGGAGGGCGCCAGTAATGGGTGTACCTGAGAGTATAGTCGAGCGAGAGATCGTCAGTGATAATGTACCGAAGGAATTCCTAGAAGAAGCCATTTACCTATGAGACTCCCTAGACCTGTGCGGGAGGTGAAGAGTTACGCTTATGTAATACGACAAGACGAAGATGCACACCTGTGAACGCATACCCAATCCCCATACGTGCTCTGTTCAAACTATCAGACGACAATCAACATCATTAATAATAAACGAGAACGATATACCCTAGCTCAGACACATCTTCACTCAGGCTCGAAAACATCGGTCCTAGGAGCGTTACATCTATCCCAAAAATCGAATGATCAGTACCCTATGCAATAGCCGTGATAATGAAGCGAAACAACGAACAGACACCACTAAAGAACCCATACAACAGCGAAAACACGACCACACCGGCGATGTCCACCACTGCCAACATCGAGAACAGCAGCACACTGCAGACGAAGGTGCTGAATATGATGACGTTGAATACGCCGAAGCGGGGTACGAAGGCTCCGCCTACCAGACGGCCGATGAAGGAGGCGAAATTGAGGATTGAGAGCTAGTACAGTTGTGAGCGTGAGTTAGGCGGCGTGATGGTAAGGGAGGGCGGGGCTGTGGCGTACGGAATAGAATCCGAAGGTTGTGTCTAGGCCCTTTTGGTCCGAGTATAGCTGCATATAGAAGAGGGGGAAGAAGACGCCCTGAACGACGAGAAACGTCCTGTGCACATATCAACGATCAGTGTCCACTCCGAACAGCTCTCAGAAACGAAAGACGGGATTCACCCTATGACAGCAAACACATAAACCTCATCCTTCGAAAACTTCTTCGCCGCCGTCCATAGCCCTACGCGCCCCTCTTCCTTCTTCGGCGGTCCCCTTGTCCTCGTCAGCAATCCCCCCACCAATAACGCACCACCGACCAACCCCGCGCTTGCTCTCACCCCATTCCCAAATCCCAGTGGCCCATGAATCAAATTGTTCAGCATGATAGGGTGGAGCAATGCTCCGAGTGAGGTTCCGGCTGCAGCGACTCCCATTGCGAAGGCCCGCTTCCGACGGAAGTGGTGTGCTGTCACGGCGATGGCGGGAACGTAGATGATCCCTGTGCCCAGACCCAGCGCGAGACCAAGACTGAGGAAAACCTTGATAGAAGAGCAGGGAACTCATTCAAGACCGCGAAACGATCTGGAGTAACAATGATTCAACTTACCTGGTAATATTGCTGAGATTTTGCAAGCGAAAGCATGAACAGCGCAAAGGTAGTGAGTGTACCCCCAACGAGTATGAGGTAATGACTGTATCGGGTATACGTGAGCGTCTTCGTGGAGACCAAGAGGAAATGATCGTCGTACTTACAAGTAGCCTCTGTCAAACAACCTACCACATAGCGCACCTCCTGAAAGTGCGATGAACGTGGCAATGCTTCCAATCCAGCTAGGCGGATGATTGAGCCGAACCATAATAAACGAGTTAGGAGTCGTTAGCAGAAAGAAGTACCTGATCTGCGACGACGAAAAGTCCGTCAAGAACGTTCTTACGAAGAAGTCTAGACAGAGAACATTATTGACCGTAAATTCAATATACAACGAAGCTTCGGTAGGAGTAGCACGTTGCACTCACCTTGGTACACCCCGAAGGCGTTGACATATCTGCAAAACTCAACGCCATTAGACTGCAAAGAGGTCTACGGGATGAGAGACAGATGTGAGACGTGCCCAGCCGCAAACTGTATCAACACTCTGCAGAACAGGCGGATCCAACAAAGTGTGGTGAGAAGACCTGGATTACACGCTCGTGGATACTGTCGACTTACGCGCCGAACAATGTCGACCATGCCCAAAATCCTCCGTCGGGGATGTCAGACTCAGAGTCACCGTCCGTTCTCTTTTCATCAACGACATCCTCTATATCCTCGGACGGACTTGATTGTTTCACCTCTGCTTCAAGAACGGAGGGGATATTCTCCAGAGACATTCGAGTTGACAGAGCGATTCAGAGAGTCTGGCAGAAGAAGAGAAAAGAGACGTCGGATGAGCTAGCTGTCAGGAGAACGACTAGAATAGCCGTCTAGCGCTTTCGCGTCGAGTTTGGTTGCTGACAACCGGAGCAAGCGAGCTATACAGCTCGTCAAGCCACCACTGACTTCGTCGAAGCGTTGGTGGGAGTGAGAAAGCACGGCAAAGGCGGCAGTCAGTTTCGAAGCAGTTCCGATGAATCCGTGCATCACGCAGGAGAAATATGATGACGCCCACGACCAAACCTGGTTCCGAGTATGGACATTTCGCGAGGAGATCATACTACATAGTCAACCGAGGAAAGCAAGGTCACATTGTTCTTTGCTTTAGCGGCGAGTGCGACTGGGAGGCGTGTACAGGCAATAGAGGGCATGGGTGAGTATAAGCCGTACCAAGTTCCCACGGTCTCGACCTTCCGGCTTCAAACATTGCCCGGCCGTTGCCGTGACGGTTCAGCCTCTCTCATGTAACACAGTAAACACGACCACTTTCACTCGATCCAGGATAGAAAGCTTGTCTCGACTGCTCTATGGCGTTGGTGTTTTGGGTATAATAACTGCGAAGACCTTACTCAGGACAATAGAAATTCCATTTCCAGGCTACGGCATCAAGACTATGTATCGCTGACGTCGAAGACGTTACACTTCGGAAATTATCTCTGGTGCTCAGTGGACGACGTATTCGCTGATGTGCACTCTGTGGACAATACTCCAGCGTCGATAACGGAGCTCAAGTCTCGATTGATATGATTCAATATCTATCCTCCCGACCGTTGTGTGCGACGTTCACAACAGTGCGCTACCACCTCTGTAGAAAATTGATGCCGAGCGCATGCACTCGTGCCTCGGCCCAATCAAGTTTACATATTCCGCCCGTTCGTATGCCATGGTAACTTACAAGGCGTATGTTGCCCATGCTCGGGCTGCAGCGTAAGCGCATTATATAAACCTCATCTTCGTCCAACCCACCTTCGTCCCCATCACTCTTTCTTCGCTCCTCTTGACGAGGTTCCTCACGTTCTTTCTCTAGCTCGATTGCTTATCCCTTGCTGGTGCTAGCTGCCATCCATTCTTTATTTTTTCACTTGTGATAGCCTATAAGCATGCTTATTCGCATTTCCTGCCCTCTACTTCTCAAGGCCTCTGTGTCGCTCGCTGCTCCATTCTCTTTCGCTCGCCGTGTGACAACTGGAGTCACTCTAGATCCCGCTGCTGTTGCCGAGGCTCAAGTCCGCGACGATACTGCGACTCGCGCGTTCTCAGCTACCTCTATTACGGTCTGTTTTGCTCGCGACTCAACTACCCTCCTTGATTGATTGCTCATTGCATTTTTTCTCCCTTCTCAGACCAGCGACGGTCAATGTCTTTTCGTTGATCCTACATCTGGGGACTTCCGCGAGAACCTGACTCCGGTACAGACCGCTGCTTGCAACGGGAGCACTTCCCAGCATTGGGATGTGATCACCGCTGGTGTTCACAACAATGTCCCTGGAGCGGCCTTGATAGTCAGCACCTTAGTCCGTACCTTGATTCTCTCTGCAATCAACAATCCAGTGCTCATGCGACATTGAACAATAGACTAATGCGTGCCTCAACTTCGATCCCCGTCGTGCAGCGGGTAATCAAGTTCTGCTGTTCTCCTGTGGAGGCAGAGCGGACGGCGGTGCGTACATCTTCACTTTCGCTGTTGAAAATCACTCATCTAGCATTCACTTTTCGTAGGTGGCGCTGTGACGAACTCTCAATTGTTCAACTTCGCCGGTGGTGCGGGACCTTTGCCTTTAGTGCCTCAAAACGCTAACAATGCCACATGTTTGATCATCACGAACGGACTGCTCGATCAGACTTCGTGCGATCTAACACAAGCATCCGGTCTTGAGGTGAGAAAAAATATTCTCTCACCGGACTTCTTTGCCCATCTTGACATTATTCATCATCTCTCAGCTCTTCACTTTCGGTAGTGACGCTACTACATCGCCTGCATCAAGCACATCCTCCGCTCCCTCGGAAGCCTCTTCCACATCCACGGACGCAACATCATCTCCCACTCCCACTTCTACCACTCCCACCTCCACCCTCTCCTCTCCCACAGTCACCGGCACCGGCACCACAGTCCTCGATCCCACCGCTGTCGCGGAAGCTCAAGTGCGCGACGACACCGCTACTCGCGCATTCTCCTCCGCCCAGATTCAAGACTCGACCGGCCAATGCCTCACCATCGACCCTCTTTCCGGTGATTTCCGTGAGAACTTGATCCCCGTGACGGTGCAGGCTTGCGATGGGAGTGCTGGGCAGCAGTTCGATGTGATCACGAGCGGGGTTCATAATAATGTGGCGGGAGCTGCGTTGATCGTCAGCAGCGAGGTGAGCTAGGTTTATGAGCCCTTCTTATCCTCTAAGCTACTGGGACTTCAACTTATCCACATGATCATCAACTTCCGTAGACTCAAGGATGCCTAAACTTCGATCCTCGACGAGCAGCCGGCGACCAGGTCATTCTGTTCTCCTGTGGCGGTCGCGCTGACGGTGGTAAGCCTACTTCCAATACGGTGATTCCCTTCTGGTAGTTGACAATTACTCTCGATGTTATCCCAGGCGGAGCGGTCACCGATTCTCAACTTTTCAACTTTGCCAGCGGCTCAAGCTCTCTGCCGCTCGTCCCACAAAACAGCAATAACGCGACATGCCTGGTCAACTCGAGCGGTGCGCTCGCACCGGCAAACTGTGATGACAGTGCCGATCAGGTGGGCGTCCTTTCTTCTCCTTGAACAAGCGGACAGATGTCATAGTATAGCTTACTTCCCACTATACTTTTACCCATAGCTCTTCGTGATCGTTCAGTAGCGGCGTCGAAGACGAAGGCAGAGACTGAGACGAAGTGTCCAAATCAGGTTGTGTATTCTAGCCCTCATGAGTGCAAAAGCTACAAGGACATTACGATGTATTGAGAAGACTACTTTGATACAGTCAGAACTTGGTTGGTGAGGTTTACTCGTCCCTCGATATTAGCATTGTTCTATCATATGGAGGGCAGCGGCTGCGACGTCCTGTCCCACGATTTGTGGAGTACAGAAACTTGAAAGCAAGATGAAGAGACGAACAATATGTGTCCTGAATCGTGTTTTCTGTGGGCTGAAGAACAAAGGAACACCTTGGGTAACCTTGTCGATGGGTCGATCCTCGGGAATTTCTTTAATTTAATCATTAGGTGGCTGGTAAGGATTTTCCTTGGCATCTGGAATGGGTGACTCTTACACTGATTTAGACTTTGAGTCTTGATGCGTGACATCGAACTTTCTACTTCCAAGTTCATCCAATCCCGTTTGCTGACGCTTTTTAGCGAGTTTTAGAAGGAGAATCAGAAGAATGGGGTATCTCCGATTAGCCTTTCTGTGGTGGACTGCCGGTAGCGTTTGCATAATTCCCCTCCAGTCTCGACTTTCAAGACACTCTTATTTTGTTTCAGGTCTTCCATACCCCTGCGGTCTCAGAATAGCACTCAGGCAATCAACAGCGGAGAGAGTCAGAGCCTCAAAGCAAAAGATCATCATGATCTTTCCTATCTCCGTGAGAGGTTCATGACCGCCTGGGGAGCAAGTCTCAGCAAACAGTGCATGAGTTTCGGGAGAAGCATGATCTCATCATCACATCTGATTCTGCTGATCCTCTGCCTCCAACACGATAGCCTGGTGTGCATGGTATGAATGCTGGTAGCGCTCATACCTGGGATTATCTAGACTCGCAACCTCGGTTTTTTGTCTTGAAGATGGTATTCCATCCGAACTACCTGTTTCGAGGAGCAGGCACGTAATGCCTTCTCTCCACAAAGCCCGAACTACATCAGTCACAAGGACCGTGTAAGTCGTCGTTGAGCCTTTGGAAGCTACATTGTTTTCTCAGGTATCTATTGCACTGCTGTTTTGAATCAGTCTCATGGATGAATCATACAGCTATCCTGGGCGGTCCTGGGCGGTGAGACTTCACCTCTTTGGAACCCGGATCCGACTCTATCAGAATGTCGCCTGAACCGCTTGAGGATAGATGCCCATAAGTACGGTAAAGAGTACTTGGTTCTTTTGCCACCTTTTCTTTGCCCACACGTATTCCTTCCTCACCATACCATGGCCGCACCACCTGTCACGAACCCAATTGTGCTTGATCTCTCAAACACCGCTGGAGCTACCTTGATCAGTCTTTTCATCTCCAGCGCGCTCTGGGGCGTGTCGTGTGTCCAAATGTGAGTCTGGTTTCTTCTCTATTCGTGTCCTCGCCATTCATATCAGCATATGCAGGTTCACATATTTTTACACGTTAGTAATTACTTCAGTAGATGCAGGTGTCTTGAACGCGGGCGCAGCATACTGACGCTTCGGTGTCCTTCAGATACGGAGACTCGGATGGGAGGGTGATGAAATTCGGAGTGAGTGCTAGCAACTTACATCTGGACGTCGGATTAATCGCTGACTTTCTCGATAGGTGGCTTTCCTTTGGTAATAGATCTCTCGAGAGACCGTCCACTACTCCGTTGACGGGTCTATTGACTGATACCCCTCTTCACGATATAGGGCTCTTAACACTGCCAACGAGGCACTCACCGCAACCCCTGGTAATTTTTTGGTTCTCCCAGACTCGGTCATTGCCAGCTTATGCCGGGTTCCTTGTAGAGTGGCGCCAGGTCATCTCGAACTGGGGAAGCTTGGAGGTCCTCGCACAGTTCGCGCCGTCAGTCCCCTGATCCCATTAGCATGTCTTTCACTGCAGGTGCTAATGCGCTTTGTTTTCAGAGAATTCATGGTTCGTCATCTCTCCTCTTGAGCGTTACATCTGTGCACCGGGTTGACTTCACGCTTCGGTTCAGCATGCGGCTTGGACTTCTGTGCGTGTATTCTCTCTACCTACTCCTTGCTATGCATCTAAGAACGCCGTTATTCTGACTATCCCGCAGATCCTTCTCAGCGCTGTTGTGCAATTGGTGTTCATCCGCAGAATATATCTATGTAAGAACACCTTTTCTGGCTCCCATTGCGTTCTATGCTTAAATGTGTCCGTCTCGAAAGTGAGCGGCAAGAAATCCTTTTGGATTGCGCCTTGTGCCTTCCTAGTACGTTCGCGACCAGTCTGTCATGATTCATAGACTCTTTTTATCCTCACGGCTGCCCTTTTGTGTAGGTTCTTATTACGGTTTATCAGCTCGGTACGTGATTACCTCTATGCCTTAATATCCTTATATCATGCTCATTATCAATCGTACTCAGCGGTGACGATTGGTGAGTTCATCCATCGTATCTCTACGCGTTCTGACCCGTGCTGACGGAACACCGAACAGCATGGATAATCATTGGGTTTGTACACTTCTCCTCTGTCTGTACTCTGTGCTCATGAGCTGAGCGTCGTGATAAAGGTTCCAGTCAGGGATAACGAGCCACTCTCAATTCGTGAGTCCTTGATGTCCAACAGCATAACACGCACTAGTGACGGTGTTTCTGTTTTCCTCTCGCGCTGCAACATAGGCACTCGCCCTGTCGATCAGGTGCTGTACGACTGCGGATGACGTCCTCATTGCCGCTGCAATTATATACCTGCTCTTGAGGAACGGGTGGCCCAAGTTCAGGAAGTATGCAGAGCTCGCATAGTAATAATGTGGTACCAATTTTAACATCTTCATCCATATGTAGGTCTAGGCAACAGCTTCTTCGTCTAGTCATGGTGACGATCAACAGTGGTGCCTGGACGGCGTTGTTTGCCCTCCTGACCGTCATCTTCGTACGCCGCATCTCCACCGTGCCCTTCGTTCTCCTCACCCTCTTCATATAACTCTAATGCTTGCTGAACGTCCAGATGTCAATCTACCCATCGACCCTGGTTTCTGGTGTCTTCGACCTTTCGCTCCCAGCATTACACCTCACCTCCCTCCTCGCGAATCTCAACTCCCGGCGCTACGTTAGAGGACAATCCTCAGCATCGTCCTCCAGCCCCTCTGATCCAGAATGGAACGAGTGCACCTCAGCCTTCGACTCTGGTAGTCGGTCTGGATATAGCAGCGGTGAGAGGCGGCCTAGCACAAGTGTCTATCCGTCGAATGCATTCCGGCTCAAGGGCAGAGGGGCAACTGGCGAGACGAAGACTACGATGGGTATAAAGACGGAGAACAGCGTGCAGTTCTCTCCAAGTACGCCAAAAGCACGAGGGGAGTTTGAGAGTGTTAATGCGGTATGCATTTTGCTTGGGCTTTGAAGGCTACGCTGAGAAATCATCTTGATTTGCTCACTGCTCAGGTCTCGCCCGTGGTTGCGATTTTGAAACCTGAATCTATGGACTATGACGGCACGGACACGCATAGATTCTACCGTCAATCCGAAGAGCACAACGCGTCAAACAGTGAGTCTCTCGAACATTTTCTTCTAGCATCCAATACCGAACAAGCATGGTCATAGGATACGGAGGTGTTGAAGCCTACCACATCAACTAGGCTTTGCTTCATGTGGCAATCCACAAGGGTTTGGTGGGAGTGGGGACACAGCATTTGTGAGTCAGGGTGGATCGATGGAGTGTTTGGATCGAAAGTGTTGTATGTACTAAGTATTAATGGTGGTATGTATTTGTTGTTATGGTATGTGGGCCATAGGCACTTTAGGAACCATGAAGTGCTCAGTTGAAGTGGCGACTCAGCTGAGATTGTCGCGACTACCACCTCTAGGTCCCGGTATCTTCGACCTTTCAATCACAACACTACACATAATCTCCCTACTTACAACTTTCCACTCGGAGCTGCACCTAAACCAAGCCCTCAGCCTCAACCTCCAGCCCCTCTGTTCCGGAGAGTGCACCTCGCCATCTGATTATGATAGGTGGAACGATGGAAATATCAGGAGGCCTAGAAATTTGAATTCTTATAACCTAGGGAGAAGAGGTGGTAGTCCCGCTTTGGTATTTCGTTGAAGCCAGCAATCAAGCAGTGTTGTGGCAAAAAAAAAGTCATTGTTAATTGCGGTTAGATCAAGTACAAGTTAAATGAGAGTCTGAGTCTGAGATAATACGGCACAGGGAAATAGGATCGAGCACGGAGAACGTCGTCGCAACAGCATACAAACACGAAACGACACCAGGAAGATCCACCCATGTGGATACGGTCCATTAACGAGCACGGCTGGAACCTGCCCTACTACCTCCTGCGCTCGCATTTCCATGGTCGGCCTCAGTGGCGTCCTTCGCAATCCTTCGCCTCTTTTGAGATTGGCCTGAGGCGCGAGAACCATCTAGGGCGAGATCTAAGTGCGGGTCCATCAAGCTCTTCGATTCGTCAAAAGTAGAATTCGGAGTCGGAGAACCAGCAGCCCGCTTTGACGTCCTCGTCAATCTGGCCTTATCTTTCGCGCTATTGTTCGTCTCGTTTGCCTTGACCGGCCTCTCGAGATAAGCCTTGGGGATGTATTTATTGAGCTGAGTCCATATCTCCATAATACCACGGCAGGTGAGAAGGAGGGATCGGAAATGTTGAGGAACGTTATAGATGGTAAAGTCTCGTGTCGCCAAGGCCAGTACCTTTTGTCCCGCGTTCCAGATTGCAGCTAGAGGATGAATCCAAGACTCCACAGTCACGCCCGCGTTACCTAAACCCCAGTTGGGATTATCAGAAGTATTTTGACACACAGCGGTCTTCAGGGGCCACGACTTCAGTGGGACGACGTGGAAGAGCTGCCTTTCTGCGTGCCAATCATGCTATGCATACGGAATTAGGAGACGGTGGTAAAAATCATTCTAGAAGGAACACACCTCCAGCCAATTAGTGATACTGATATCTCTGGCATTCAGGGTACCATTAAGGCAGTCGTCGTGGACACTCGAGAAGTATTCGTGGACAGCATCCAAAATATGTTGCGGGGGTACCAACGCCCATCCGTAGTTGTCGAAAGATTGATGGAGATCAATACGCACTACTCCCAGGATACATGTTTATGAGAGACCAATAGAAGTAGGAGGGCAGAACGTACGATACAAGATATTGCGCGAAGAGTCGGCGTTGAAAGTGTGAGGTTTCATGCCGAGGATGAATTCGATCAATGCGTTCTGATGTCACTAGTGAGGGAGGGACCATTGGAGACCCGGAGTGGGAAAAACTTACCCGACTGCGCGCATTCCTCTCTCTCTCAATAATGTGAGCGACTGTGATAACATATTTAGTGGTCTCCCCCGTTATGATACAAATGTCTCTGTCAGGACCAACCCTCTTCTCGAGCCGTTCGATGGCCGACCGAGGCACGATCGACTTCCAGAGGATGCGATGTTCAAGTTGGGGAGTGTTGTCCACGAGCATGGGACCGCCACCGCCAGCCAGTTGGGGAGTCGAAGTCGGCAAGTGAGCCATGCTAAACGCAAGTTTGTAGGAGGGGAAGTGAGAGTCAGAGGAGAGAGAGATTTTTAGAGATTTTTATACACTCTGATTGTAGTGTCAAGCTTCGGCTTCAGGGTAGCCGCGCGGCCGACCCAACTGCCTTCCTTTCTTGAACTCCGCGCTCGCGTGGCGGGCGCGTGTGGCGGGCGAGAGCCGCGCGGCGGCCGTCCAAGAAAGGAAGGCAGTTGGGTCGGCCGACCCTCGACACGTCCATCCTGACACGCCCAGATATATATGAAGCTTTCAGGCAAGGTATTCGTCCTTCGTCTCTCTTCGCTCCAATCATGTCTCGGAAACACGCGTGCTCTGCCTCTTCGAAGGAAATCGACTACGTGAGCGATGTCACCGACCCCAATCCCTACGGTTATACAGATAAGAACCTCGAAACACCTCCACCAAGCGACCACTCTGGCGACGATTACTGCGAGGGCGATCCATTCGATTATTTTGAAGCCTCTCGCTCTCTTCGATCGGCTGATCTCAGAATCGACATGGCCGGGGGAGTCGCCTTTCACATATTGCTTCGATGGTGTATCCTCACACATGAGCCTTGGAAGGACGAGCACAGTCATCGTATTGAGGCTACTTGTGTGCAAGAGGCACATTTGATTGACAGAAAAACCTCCAGGAAATCGGTAAGCACCTCCTTGCTCCCGCGTCTCCGAATCGAGCTCGTTTGTCTGACAAGTTTCACACCTGAACTAGTGCGAGATTTTCGAAAAGATATGGTGTATTCCCAAGGGTAGATTCAGGCTTCACTCTCCCTTGAACATTGTACCTCGTGTGTTTTCATCTGACATCTCTTCCTCTTCACCTTCCTGACGGCCGTATTGGTCACTATCTTCATAGTTCGAGCCGACTGGCACAGGGGTTTAGATTGTAGAGGTTGGGTCATGCTGCCACTTCAATCTACCCTGGTTGCGATCAACGAGAATCTGAAGAAGAGTCCCAAGAACGCTGCGGCTGTCGCACCTTGGGTCCAAGAGGTCCGTTCCCTATGATAAGTGTCACCCTTGGCAATTTACTAATTGCGCTCATTAGGACGGCAAGACTAATTATCAGCGCCATCAATACATGTTCATACCTCTTGACGAGCGAAGTCGTACTATCCCCATCGCGACACGCAAGCTCTCAAAGGACCCGAAGGGCGAAGGCATCGTGACCCAAGGGGGTACAAAGGACGACCTCGTTTTCCACGACGGGGCCGCCGGGCTTAGGATCCACTCGCTTGCTCACCCCTTTCCCGTTATACGGAAGGCAGTCAAGATGTTCGGTGAACACACCAGTATGGCAGAGCTTGCTGACAATCCCTCGGAACACGCGACTTGTATGGTTTTGGCTCAGATGATATATAGCCGATGGCTCAAACTCGCGGGTGGTGAAAAGGCTTTGAACAGGCGATTTGGCGAAGATGAAAGTGATGAAGATGGGGCAGACGCAGCTGCAAATGAGGGAGACCGAAGTGGCAGCAAACAGGAACGCGACGAGTTCGACCCCTCTGGAAACGACGAAGATCGTTTGGAAGACGCCTTGAACGACGGTGAGGCACCTAACGGAGACCCCTACAGTATTGGCCCACATAGGCAAGCTTTCGACATTCCGGAAGATGCCCCTTCTTTGGTGTCCGACTCTTCTAGTGCGAAAGCTCCGAACCCCACACCGGGACCCGACTATTCGAAGAGCATTGCACTTTGGGTCGGCCCTCTTCCACGTCTCCATAAAACAACCCCCCTCCCATTCTATGACGAAGACTCGGAGAGTGAAGACGAAGAGAACGGGAAGCGTCCGTCTCGTTTGATGCCGTCCGAATCCAGGAAGGTCCTCCTCGACAGGTGGTTCAACAACGACTTCAAGGTTGCAGACAGCCCGATCTCTGTCGCCGAGGCTCGCTCTGCGCACCCTGCGAAGGTAGTAGATCCGTCTTACGAAGAGGATCGGCCTGTCGGTAGCAAGCGGAGGAGGGCGTTAACCGATGATGCGTGAAGCGTCTTTCTCCTCGTCTACATATCTAGTCTCGCTATGTCCACGCTACATTTACCGCTACATCCTGACATCGCTATGCTTCCAGTCTTCCTTCGTGTACGTTATAGAGTTGGGTGTTGATCTTTCGTATATGAAGACATTGTTGCATTCTCTCTCTTACGATGCAAGCGGAGGCGGTTCTTGTTCAAACCCTAGCAGTCGCAGCGGTAGTAATAGTAGATCATCAACGCAAGACTTAGCATCAACATCATCCGTCGTATCAATACTCCATTGTTCACAAAACTTTTCAGTATGGCTACAGCACACACACAAGGCGATAAGCTGGTCAATTTCGCAGCCCCGTTCTTCTACTAGCCTAAGTATACATCGATGTGGGAGTTTTTATTCTTGAAAATATCTCACTTAGGTCGATCGGCATGCAGACCTGAACCACAGACAAAACGGACGGTCACGAACAAACACAGCCGAACCAAAAGATGTCCATAAGATTCAGACCAAGGAAACCGAGTAACAACGCCTGGATCGTATGCACGAGACGCAACATAACATAGTTTACTCAAGACTCACTTACAAACAAATGTACATGTAGATACGATGCGATGCGACGACTGGCAGTGTGAATTACTATGCAAAAAAAAAGAGAGACGGGAAGAAAAAACAGAGATCGAAACAAAGGAGAGCGAATATGTGTATGTATACGTACGGGGTGCGAGGAAGGAGAGATGAGGCTTTAAAAGTGTAATGTGGCGAGAGGATGAGGTGGGAGATGGAGTGGTGAGAGCGGAGTACGAGGGGGCGCACTGGAATATGTCCTCTTAAGCATATGTATAAGCAGGGGCGCGAGAAAGAAAATGCGAAAGCGACAAACACAGTAACACAGAATGATAGGCAGTGACAGGGCAATTCTTAGACTTTAGTGTATGTTTCGAGGTGGAAAAAAAAGGGGGAAATCGACACCGACGGAAAGAGGCGTAACGTAACGGCACAGAAAAGAAAACAGAGGGTTAAAACGAACAGGCGAAAAAGAACCAAGAGAAAATCAGGCAAAACAGACGTCTCAAACTCCACCGCCCTCGTCCCACCTCCTCTTCATCCCCCCTCCCAGCCCGCTCGACTCCGACCCCTGGACCCCTCCAGATGCTGGCCCCCAGCCAGAAATCGCACCCGGCACCCCACCATGTCCATGACTCGCCATTCCCCACCCCTGTTGCATCTGTGCCTGCGCCTGCTGCTGCTGTTGCTGATGATGCTGTCTCATCGACTGCTCATAGCCCACATAACTCGAGTAGGGCATCGGGTTGGCATTGGGATTCGGGCCCGTCTGCGTCTGTGTCTGCGGCATACCCCCATGTACGTGACCGTGCGTAATAGGTTGAGGATGTCCATAGACGGGCTGCTGCATCGAGCCTGCCATGGGTAGATTGGAGACCGGTATCGGCAGCTGTATCGGCATCGACAACGATATCGTCCCGTTATTGCTGGTGTTGTTGCTGACGCCGCTGGGGCCCGCGACACCCATCCCCATCCCCGACGCTCCCATGCCCGAACTCACGTTACTGCTCGGGTTCAAATGCGCCCCAGACCCAGACCCAGACGCAACCGAAGCCCTCCTAACCTCCTCACTCCCCCTTTCTCTCTCCTTCTCCAAGCCCCTCACGCTCCCCTCCATGCCCTCAATCTCCGCTGCCAGTCTCTGATTCGCGATCTTCAGCTGCTGCAGCTCGTACTGCCAGCTCGACTCCTTCGCCGTTTCGAGTTCCTCGAAGATATTGCCCCGGCGGTCGAGCAGGGCAGGATACGATTCGAACCGACTGGGGTGGGGGTGTCGAGGGTGGGGCGAGGAGGAGGAAGAAGTGGGATACCGGAGTTGACAGATGATGGAAGATGATGAACGATTCGGCAGTGGTACTGACGACGCGGAGTAAGAAGACTCGCGTAACGCCGCCGCCGCATTCTCATCGTTCCCAGGATAAAACACGACCTCCAGATCGACCTCATACCCATCCTTCCTCTTCATCCTCGCCACCACGCTCTCGCTCTCCGCACGATAGCCATAGCCATAGCCGAGACCCGAGCCGGACGTCGTGGCGGTCATGTTCGTAGGCGCGTACTGATGCTGCTGAGGATGGGAATGCGAATGGTATGCGCCCGAAATAGGGGAGACGGACGACGAAGTCTGGGCAGATGATGATGACCGCTCCACGACCTTCCTCAACGCCATCTCGACCTTCTTTCTCTCCTCCATCCTCTGCCTGGTGCCCACATCCTGCGTCTCAGACCCACCGTTCGCCGCCGTCGCATGCGCACCTCCATACCCACTCATTCCCGCCCACTCCATCGCAGCCCCAGAAGTCGACGTCGACGTCCCTATCCCGACCAGATCCGCCACGGACATCCCAATAACCTCACCCACGCCCCAACCGAGCAAATCCTTCACCGCAGCCCCCATGAACAGCACCGTGCCCCCCGCACTCCAGATCCCCCACACCTCATTCTCCTTCTCTCCTTCCTCGTCCCCATCCCCGTCCGCAACCCGTCCCTCGCCATCCTTCTCCGCCGCCATCTCATCGCCACCGTTTCGCGCTCGCTTCGACAATCGGGACGCATTCGGAAACGAAGACGGGGACAAGGAAGATGCGGGCGCAGGCGGAGGCGCACGCCCGACGGCGTTCCACTCCAACCTCGGCACCTCCCTCGACCTAGCCGACAGAATGATCGCCTTCCTACCCTTCCCCGGCTCGATATGCAATCTCCCTCTACACTCCACCCAGACATACTCTCCCTCTTCCTCTCCATCGTCCTCGCCTTCTCGCTTCCGCTTCCGCTTATTATCACCCTCTCCTTCACCACCCTCCGTCTCGCTCTCCTTCCCGCCTCCGGAACCAGACGCAGGGACCGAAAACGACCACCGCACCCTCCCCTTCGTCTTCGCCCTAAACAAAAAATTAACGCTCTTCGGCGCTCCCATCCCTATCGCTGTCCCCATCGACCCTGCCCCCGTAGCTGGTCCACCCCCCCAGTTCCCCCCAAACATACTCTGCCCCTGTCCCTGTCCCTGCCCCTGCTGCCCCGATGCCTCCGACTGCACAGCGCCAATCCCACCCCCACTCGATTCCTTCAACTCCCGCATGAGCGGCACCACGTCGCTCTTGTGGCAGAAATCAACTACAGACTTCCCCGCGAGCTCTTCGGGCTCGAACCCGAGCACACGTCTGACGCTGGGCGCGACGTAGAGGAAGGTGCCTTTGAGGGAGAGGACGACGACGAAGTCGGGTGAGGAGTCGAGGAGGAGGAGCGAGAGCGGGTTGTTGCTGTCGTAGTGCTCGTGTTGCTGTTGGAGAGTTGGTGGTTTGGAGTCGTCGTTGGCATTAGTAGGCGAAGTCGGCGAGGAAGGAGAGGAAGGGTCCCCGGAAGAGCTTTGTATCTGAGCACGGGCGTGTGAGTGGGGAGACGCTGATGAGTAGAAAGCGGGATCCGCGAGGAGTGCACGGAGGTCCTTCGACACTGCGTTACTGGCATACGAGGCATTCCTCCTGTCCCTCGCGGTGCTGCCAAAGCCATGACTACCCACTACAACGGCCGGAGGCAGACCACTCGATGGCGGTAACGTGAAGTTAGTCGAGTAGTTGACCATATAACTCCCGTCCTTCAACTTCTCCAAGATCGCACTCGGCTGCTCCGTCAAGTCCACCTGGAATCCGACATGATAAACGACCTCCTCAGACTCCTCCGGCGCATTGAGCACGCCTCCGGTAACGGGGATAACGGAAACGAGATTGATAAACTGGGAGCCGTTCTTGCGATAGTTCACCATCGACGTCTGGCATTCCTTGTCGGCGACCAGAGACTTGCGCATGTACGCCACCGCGTCTGGGCTCGTATACTGCCTCTTCTCGCCTTTAGCTACATTTCCCTCTGGAGCCTGCAAGAAACGGCAATTACGGCCTAGGACCTCGTGCTCAGGGTAGCCCGTGAGAGTATAGAACGATGGCGAGGCGTAGACGACGGGCGAGTCGTATCTTCGCGTATCGACGATGACGAACGAACAAGACATGTCGACTGGGCCGAGCATGATTTTGGGGTGCGGACGAGTCGCGACGCGAGCGAGGATGGAGAGAAGGTCAAAGCCTGACGTCGAATATACTGGGAGGCCGAGGGCGGAAGGGACGGTGAATGGAGCTAGAGGTCTTCCGATCGAGCCACGACCGAAATGGGGTAGCAATTGGTTGAGAGAATGAGGGACGACCATGGGTCCGCTGCCATCCTGCCTAACGGAGGATGGAACGATGGTGTGAGGTGGGGGTGGTGGACCTTGGTGCTGTTGGGGCGATGGAGGGACGGCGGATTGTGGAGATGAAGTGTATGGTTGGAAGGAAGCTGTTGCGGCTGACGGGTCGATGGTGAGTGATGCGTGGTTGGAGTAATCGTTTGAGGAGGATGAGGCATATCTGTTGATATCGTGAGCCTGTGATGCTTGTGGCGTGCACAACATGACGCAGAGTAGATCATTCAGAGTATGGCCCGGTGACGAAAGCTCAAACAATACGCGCTTCATAAGCAGAGACGGTGAACACGGAAGGCATCACCTGTCCAAGACGCATACCCAGAGAAAAACAGACATGCCAGCATCTCGACGAAGAGATCGGGGCGGTCCTATGCATAACGACATAAAGGCACAGGCCACCATGCGACATCTTACCATACGGGGCCACAGCAAACTCTGATATGTACACCCATTCAATTCGCTCCAGGGTCGCCGTAATGTACGATCCGTGGCATGAGAACACGCATACATCGACTGTGTATGCGGTGGATATGTGCGCTCCGACGCAACAGAATGCACGAAAGCGACATGGCTCGAAGTTGCCATGGCGCACCGCAGGCCCCACGGCGAGAAACTAGACGATGAAAAAAATTAAGAACGCACAATTGCTCTCCAGTCTTTCCAAACCCAGAATTCTGAAACCATTGATTACCAGCGAGCGAGCTCATTCCAGCCGGCGAGGAGAACATGCCCGCGGGCAACACCTCCGCTCCTCCTCCCAGTGCGAGCGTCGGTGGACCGGCATACATGAACTGCGGCATCTGAAACTGTATCGGCCTCGAGAACGTGGCGGAGTCGAGCTGGCCATCGTGCGCGTCGTACTGTGGATGGATGTTACTCTGCTGGTGTGTTTGCTGCGACGAATGTGAGTAGCCGTCATCGACGGCGGACGACTGGGACGGTTGTGGCTGCTGGAGATAGCGTTCGAAAGGCATCCTGGGCGGATCAAGCGCGGCTTGCTCGTCGCCGGCAACGATGAGCAGAGGGATACGTAGGACGTGGAGTGCGTCGAAGAGGCAATAAGAAGGAAAGGAAAGGAAAAGGAGGAGCGGGCGTGGGGCAAACAGCAGTCGGCGCACGAAATTGAGACGGGGATGAATAACCCCATTTCGAGCGCCGACCATATCCCCGGCAGGCGCGGCCGAGGCCTCCCCGAGCTTGGCGCGACGTCACTCGTCCCGATCTGGCACTCCGCTCCTCGTTCGTGGACGCGCAGATCTCCTCCGCCGCACTCACCGTCCGCTCGAGTACATAACCCCGTATAAATAGCGAGACCTTCCAAGCCATCGACGTCCCCTCCTTTTCACGTCCACAAGTCCTCCCCTGGTCCGCGCACACTCGCACGCGAGCTGTACGAGAACGGAGCTACTAATGTTTACCGCAACATACAAAGTTGCCGGAAAATACATACGGACACACCAATCAGCTGCCAAGATGCCCTATGTGTGTCTGGACTCTGCCGTGCCTTGGCATACGCGCGTGGTATAGCAAATCAACCAAGACACGGTGTTCATAACAGCCCAAACCATCGTCGTGACACAGATACAGTGATAGCACCCGACGCCACGACCAGCGCCACTCCCGCCTTGGCCAGCTACCCCAATCTGCGTCGACGCCAACTCTCGCACGAGCGGAGCGTGCGAAATCGACGAACGAGGGAAACTGTCAGATCCATCGTCTGAACTTCCGGATTTATACAATCACTTCACTTTAAGTACTGCGCTAGAGAATTCGTGGTAGTAAGTAGACGTCCAGTGATGGCTGGAATACGATCATTCATGGCCAGTGTGTACTTCTATACCACCCACGCAATCGCAAGGAAGCGCCTCCTTAGTACGGCCGCGGACGCGACCTTCAAGCTTAGCTTCGTCAGCGGGAGCGGGAGCGCCAAGCACCCTCCCTCCGCCCGGGCGTCCATTTGAGTATACGTATATATATTGCTCTTGTGTCACTACGATGAACGTTCAGGTTCTTCAAAGTCCGAATTCACCGTTGCGACCCCGACTTGCAATCAAGTACTAGTCAACCCCCGGGCTATCCGGGGACCTATAATATCAAAGTTGGCTCGTTCAAGAACAAGGGCCTCCTCCAAGTCGCAAGAACAGACGCCATGGCGAAATAAATATATGAAACATTATTATAAACCTGTCTATCAACCTCGACGCTTCTAAGTTCTTGGTCCACGGCCGCCGACTCAACGCGGAAGCACCGCAAGCAAGCTCCACAACTGTGGGGGCTAGTACTTTCGACGTCGGAAGTGGTACCGTATCTGTCAGAACGTCAGAATATGGCCATGGGTGCAATAAGGTGCGGAAGAGGAGTCAAAGATGTCATATAACGATCGAGCAGAATGCAGACGTTCGAGGAGGTTTTTTTGGCATAATATATTTGCAACAATCAAACAATGGAAAAGATCAAAACAAAAAAAATGTCGTCCAAGCGCAATGCCATTCGAGCCATCCAAATCTAGCTATCGAACAAGACAAAAAATAGACCGACTAAGATCATAAACGCCAAGAGGACATATCCATCTTCGCCCCTTTTCCCCTAACCAGGAGCCACATGTCTCGGCTCGAGTAGTGAATAGAGGGGCGTAATAAAAGTAACAACACAGAAACGACGAAACGCAGAAACAAAGCAACAAAACATAACACACGTCGCACTCGGAACACAATGATCAACTCACTGCTCAAGGATGATGACGGATCTCACACAAGGGTCACTCGACGACGCACACAGCAGCCGACTGATACGCATGGTATTCAACCGTTACCTCGCCAACGATACGTGTAACGTACATGTCAGACGTCCGACAACGCCACGAATCCCAATCATAGATGCAAAAGGAAAGAACGAACAGATCAGCACAGGCCTTAAGCCTTGAGCTGGTTGCGCAAGTTCTGCTCCAAGGGGCCCTTGGGGCGGATGAACTGCACGTAAGCACCGTCCCTACACGATTCAAAGTCAGCAACGTCCACACATACCCGCGTGCATGAAAGGCAGGGCAAGAAAGATACGCACTGGATCACCCTCTTATCCTCCTTCAACTTGGGGTAGTCCTCCCTGTTGACGTTCGTGAAGCCCCACTTGCGCGAGACGATGATCTTCTGCCTTCCGGGGAACTTGTAGCGAGCACGACGGAGAGCCTCCTGGATGACGGGGGCGTTTGCGTCCTTGCAACGGATGGAAAGGATGATCTGGCCAATGTTGACACGGGCGACGGTGCCGTAGGGCTTGCCCCAAGCGCCACGCATACCGGTCTGGAGCCTACACAACACACCAACACATCAGTCAGCTCTCTCCGCACACCATTGCGGGATGACAAAGCGTGGAACGCACCTATCGGCTCCGGCACACGACAACATCTTGTTGATACGGATGACGTGGAAAGGATGCGGCCTTACACGCATGTGGAAGGAATCCTTGCCGGAGGTCTTGGTGACATACTTGTTGGCGCAGATACGGGCGGCTTCGAGAGCTTCCGAAGAAAGCTGCTCGTACTCGTCGGAGACCAAGTGGCAGCAGAAGGGGAACTCGTCGACGGATGCACGCTTACGGCCAAGATCGAAAATACGAATCTAAGAGCACCAGCATGTAAATCAGACATTGTACGCATAGTACAGGCGGGAGAGATGAAGGTACCTTGGAGTCGGGAACACCACGGTTGTACCTCGACTTGGGGTACGGCTTGTTCTTGCAGTAACGGTAGCAACGGGCGGGACGGCGACCCATTTTGTCTATAGAACGACAGAGCAGTCAGTAAACCATCCAAACCGCACTCTGAGGCCACAATTCATCCACAAAGTCCCATTCCCACTCTGAGCCCTAAGTCCAGGCGTGCCACCTCATCCGAACTCGCTCGTCTCAATCCATCCCTTCAAACTCTCCCAAACCGCCCAATCCACGCCCAAACCACCAGAACTTCGCACCACAGCACGAACGAAGCGAAACGGAGGGGCGTACTCACATGAGTTGTAGTGTTTCTTGAGGGAGGGGGGGAAAGAGTGCGACGACGGGGCGAGCGGCGTCGGCTTTTTGAGGGCGTGGACTCCGGGACCTGTGCTCTTTTGCTTTGTGAGCAGCTTTTGGCTGAGTGAGACCGAATGACGCAATGCTGGCTGAGTAAGTCGGGCGGTTTGTCGGCGAAGATGGGTCCGTGGGAAGGGAATGGTGGTGCGTGGACCGGTCCGATGCGGCGAATAGGGTAACGCCGAACGACTTTCTCGTCTCAAGGTTGCTCGCACACAACTTGCACAATACTTTGCTCTGTGCTGCTCTTGACAACTCTTTCCATCTAATTGATGCTCTTGGACTCTGACCGCATCTTCTCACGTCAGGATGATTCTGTTGACTCTGAAATGCATGATCAATCCGCTGGACAGGGTCTTACGGCGTAACTGTGGGTTGTCCTTGACTCGAAACGGGACCGACGAAGTGCTTTCTCATCTCCTTGGAGTGACTCGTAGGCCAGGCCGAACAGCCTATATACTCGGCCTTCTCTGCTCTAGAGTGTTAGAACTCTGTTACGGAGGATGGCGCTCTCGAATGTACATTGACATACGAGGAGGTCGTTTCACGATAATATGCAGGTCTGCATGAGCTTGTTCCGGATACACAGCCGGAATTGCGTTGCATAGGTCATCTTTTGAGTTACCCTCCAACTATGTTCGAGCGAGGATACGGCTGAGCGCACTATCTCTTGTTGGACAAGCGGGCATCTCGAGTCTGAATGTCGGCGTGTATCCAACGCTGTCGAGCGAGGATCTGGACCGACAGACGTGGCGACATCGTCCTCACTCGAGAGGAAGTACATACAATGAGACTTTCCGTGGGATTTGAGCACATCTGTTCTCTGATGTTAGACACACAGAGGCACGTCATTGGAATTTGGACGAGGAACTTCCAGCGGTTTGCAGAGTCGTAGTCGCACCCAGATTTCTCGCGGAGAAGCCTGTGCTCCACTCGGAGGCTGGAGCTGTCTCCGGCCATTCCGACGGGCCACTCTACACGGGGCCACAGTGCTCGTCCTCGAGCCAGCCTCGATGCTGCCACTTAAATATTGGGTTTTAGGACTGTGAGTTGTCAACAACACACTAGAATCACTTGTGCAATTTTTGAGATGGAGATATCTCGAAACATTGCTTTACAGTGGAGGGTGGCCCGCCGCCAGAGGACGGGTCGTGGCGCTCACAACCTGTTATGGGAGTCGGTTGCGTCAGAAGAAGCCGCAAGCCCCATCGCAGAAAAAAGCGACTGCGACTACGATTCTGCAAATTGCTGTCAGAGTTCTAGAGAGTGTGTGTGCTCATGGCGCCTTGTAATACTTGATATCATCGCCGCAAGGTTGACACGGACATGGATATCCCATAGGTCTGCTTTGGAGGATCTCTTGCCCCAGAATCTCGCAATAAATGCCTGTATTCCCCTCGCCTCCATCTCGGACAACATCTTAGACTTGTCACATCGTCAACGTATACGTACCGTCATTCACCTCTCTCCCACCTTCTTCCTCTTGACTTTTGACTACATCCCTCGCGTTCGTTAACCTTGAAGGGTTGTCCCACATCGGCACAGTAACATTACCGCTGGCTGATCTTTGGTCGTCCCGCAAGCTTGATAAGCGAAGTACGAGCCCCTTCAAGTTGACTGAAAGACCAGAAGGACCAGTCAACAATCCACGAGCGATGATTTGACATCCTGACCATGCTTCCACCTCCTCCGGAAATTATCTTGCTTGGGCAGCCATGAAGCTGAAGTAAGAAAGGAGTCGAAGTGGAGGGACCGGGCAAGTCATTGTTGAGATGGTGGTATTTGCCTCAGTTTTTCACATAACAAGCTGGTTTTCAGAGGCGGGGTGGAAAGATCAGACGGCGAGGATCCAGGACCCATTAGACGGATATTAGGAGTACAATACTTGTGCGCATTAGGCGTCCGTAACGCACAGCAGCACAGCACATATTCTACCCAAGGCGAGCACCAGTATTGTCTGGCACGGATTTGGCTTTGGTCGTAAAATGCAGGCAGGAGGACAGAGCTGACGGGAAGACGCTGCTTATAACACTCCTGTGACCGAGAATACCGCGTCATACGTATCTAGCGATAATCTAGTCCTGAGACGAAGTGATAATGCGACGATGGGGTGCACTACTTCGTCTCACCAGCGTGTCGCAACAAGCATGGTGCAATAGGTCATCTGAAGGATGGTCCTCTATATCAGTATACTATACTGTATGTATGAGATGGTGACGACCAGTAGATAAAAAATATTAACCTCGTGTGACCATCTGCAATGAAAGACCCCCCTGATTGGCCAAGGGACCATGCCATTGGATCGAGTAGACACTATTAGCTGCAGGGAGCTCCTAACCGTCGAACAAGAAGTTGTCTACACGAATAAACTCGAGCCGTAACGCTCTCCAAAAGCAGATATCGACGTCTATCATTGGGCAATCATAGCCAACGGTCCACCGACAAAGGAGTCACAGGCGCGTCGCGTCCTTGTTCCACTCCCGTCACTCCCTTCGATAGAATAGGATAGAATACAATTGAACGATTCACGCTCACCGAAATGACCGCCAGAGCCCCAAATCTCACAGTCATGTCATGTCGCCTGTCGTCGTCACCTACGAATACTCACACACGCGAAGTTTCCACAGGGGTCGCCACCTCGGGAACAAGTTTGAAGAAACGACAAAGATAGGATGATCAAACGCCAGACTGTCGGAGCAAGTCGGACACCAATAAACATCACGAAGTTTCTCTTGCTGGAGCGTTTGCCGCAAGACAACTGCTTGTTGCGTACTATAAGTATAGGCTCGCGTTGACAATTCATGGATGGACATCTTCCATACCTCGTCCTTCGCAACACTTTGTTGGATGTCGGCCGAATCAGGAATAGATGCCACGGGGTGGGAAGGAACGCAAAAAGGGACAGAGGTCTGCCGAGAGCGACCGCTTGAAATTGCGTCTCGGGACGCTGCGGCCTCGACTGGGAGATCGGAAATACGAAAGAGACTCCGGCGTTCCAGTGCAAGGCCTGAGACCTTATCATCTTTGCGCCAAGGGGACCTCTGTTGATCTTCCGCTTTGTTGTTCAGCGGTGTGACAGCTGTAAGGTCTCCGGACGAGATGCAAGGAGTCCATGGGGGATAGAGGAGTGTGTGGGTGGGACGTGCCTTGCGATAAGTGAAGCAGAAGGGGGTGGATGGAGAGTGGTGGCGGAGAGAGTGAAGGGAGGCGAGCGGACGTTACCCCGCATGATTGATTGACAGCTCGCGTCATGTATCCCAAGAAGGAGAAGCCGGCGGAATCGAAAACGTGGCAAACGAAAGTCCGACTGTTTGGTGGTCCCCGAATCCTATCCAGCGCTTGCCGTTCGATCTCCTTTCTTCCACTTTCCCAACGACTCCCTCCTCGCTGACGCCTCCCATGTCGTCCTCCATCTACGCCGTCCGTCCGCCCCTCATCCTCTCCCCCCCGTTTGCCACTGACATAGACGTTGTATTCACAGCATAGGAGCCTGCAGCCGACAGGGCCGCCGGCCCAGGGCCCTTCTACCCAGGCAGCCGGCACTCGACTCACAGAATGCTTCGAGACCATTAGGCAAGAGTTTGATGTGCTCACGCAAGACCTCAATCTGCTCCGTTCCCAGCGAGACGATTTTGAAAACAAAGGTATGTTCGTTCTTTCTTAGCTTAAATTGCCGTGCGTGGTTGTTTGCATGTTCGATTTCAAGCGGACGACGTATGGACGATGATGGCGCAGACGTGGCTCGTACCGTCCTCCTTGGTCTGATGCACATCTCGATTTGGTGCATTGCACGAGGGAGCACGTATAGAACTCGCCATCTCCGTGCCACAGCTCTGTCCCCGCCGCGTTCCGATGCGCGTTGCCGGGTCAATCCTTCGTACCTTTTCTCCTGACTTTTCAGATCGCCATTTTCCCGCCTTTTTTTCATGTGCGCCCCTGGCAAACTTACGCTCACACGCATGAAATGAGTGGATTATTGCCACCCGTTGCCCTTCGAAATCGACTTCTCGACGAGAGGGCATACACCTCACGAGGCTACGCTCCCACCCCACCTTCTATCAGACTACAGCAGGCTATTCTCGTCTGGGATCCGCGGCGCTGGTCTCGCCTCATCCCATCACATCGCACATTTCTTATTCGAGCGTGGATGGCCCCGAGTGTGTAGTTTCGCCCATCTAAACTCGACTTGGCAAGCTCGTGCCAGTGCTCGGCCACTTTCGCTTGTCTTCTTTTCTCGTGGTGGAGCACGGCACCATGGGCAATGGGCAACGGGCACAGAACGAACGCTCTCCATTTGCGGTTACAACCCAAGTTTCGTATTTTCGTGGCTGGATGGCGAGAATGGAGACAGCTGGAGAAGAGCTTCTGAGAAGACTGAAGACTTGCCTTTTTGACGACGGAGAGGCGCCTCGGGCCTCTGATCCCTTGTTCCCAATCCGCGCTCAAAGTCGTTTGCATCTCCAAGCGCGACGGTCTCGCCGTCCTATCATCGCCACATCAATTGCGCACTCGAACCACTCCGTGGTGAGACGTGGCTGAGAGGTTGATGTGGCTAGCCAAAACGAGGAACGATCATCCTCAGAATGGGACCGTCCTGCCCAAAGACGGCGCCAAGTGCGTGGGCAAAGTCCTGTCAAAGCGCCTGGGTCAGCAGATACGAAACGGGCACAAATGCTTCCGTCTTTGACTCTGTGGGCGCTTGTTGTTTTCTGAGTCGTTCGAGGTCGTTCGCCATCAATAAACAAAGCGATTTCCTATCCTGTCATCTTTATTTCCGTAACGAGTCCACGAAATCGATACTGATGCGCCTCCTTTCTCTTTTCGGAAAATAACAAACAGTCTCGTCTCAAGTGAACGAGCTCAACATCATCCGCCAATCCCTCTACGACCTCGAAGCCCAACATGGCAAAATTCGACAACAATACGAAGAAGAAATCAACCGCCTCCGACAAGAACTGATGTCCCGCCCTCCCGCCACCGGCCCCGCCGTGCCCCTCAACCCAAACGCAGCGGGCATCAGCGGTCTCGCAGGCGGCGCCGGCATCTCTGGCATCGGGGGACCCGGTGGCCCCAGTGCGAACGGGGGAGGGATGGGGCCTGGGGGTGTGCTTGGGACGCCGGGGATGGGACCTGCGGGTGGAGGGCCGATGGGGCCTGGGTTGGCGGGGACGCCGGGGGTGGCGAGCGCGGGTGGGTATCCGGGACCGGGGGGGCCTGGGGAGGGAGGTTTTTTTGGGAGAGAGAGGGAGGGGATGGATACGCGGGCGAGAGAACGAGACAGAGAGGGGAGAGATCGGGACAGAGATAGGGATAGGGATGTGAGGATGATGGATAGGGATAGGGATAGGGACGTGAGGATGAGTGACCGGGACAGGGACAGGATGGGGGATCGGGACAGGATGGATAGGGATCGGGAGGCGAGGATGAGTGATCGGGAGAGCAGGATGAGCGAGAGAGAGAGGATGGAGAGGGACAGGATGATGGACAGGGAGCAGCGAGACAGAGATCGTGACCGTGACCCGAGGGATTCGAAAAGGATCAAAGTGGACAGAATCAAAGTCGATAGGCCTGGTTAGTATCCGTCTCCTCTCCTCTCCTCACCTCTCGCCCATTCTTCTTCCTCCGTCTCCTTCTTTCTTTCTCTGGTCTTCCGTCTCCGTGTATTTCTACCCGTGGCTCACTCAGGCGCTTGACTATCTATCCAAAATTCTGCTATGCTTCGCGTGACGCAAAACTCTTTCCCGATTCCCACAGAGCATTATAGTCCCTCCCTCAGCCAAGGCGGACCCTCCCAACCCCCTCAACACCCATCCCAAATGTCAAACCCCGGCGGTCCAGTCAACCCTCCCCCAAACTCCTCCCTCGTCAAACTCCCACCCACACCCGGCGGCCCCGGTCTCCCCCCGCCCAACGCAGTCCCGTACGGTCCCCCTCCTCCCCCCGGCATGATCACCAACTCCGGTCCGCCGCCCCCGTCCTCCGTGGCGCCACCTCCACCACCGCCGCCACAGCAGCCACAGCCGACAGCGAGCATCAGTGGGCCACCGTCGGCTAGTCAGGGAGATGGTCCAGGTCCGTCGAGCGCTGTTGGAGCGGGTGGGGCGTTGGTGCCGATTAGTGGGAGTACGAATGGGTTCCCGGATGATTTGGATCCGCAGAATGTGCCGCCGGAGTTGAAGAAGGAGGGGAGCGATTGGTTCGCGGTGTTTAATCCGAAGGTGAAGAGGGTGTTGGATGTGAATTTGGTGCATACGCTTATGCATGAAAGGTGCGCTTTTCTTGGTGCTCTCTTTCGTGAGATGTGAACGGCGGGAATTGATGGATGGTGCAATGGCGATGTAGTGTCGTGTGTTGTGTGAGGTTCTCGGCGGACGGGAAGTATCTCGCTACAGGATGCAATCGCTCAGCTCAGATTTATGACACGAAGACGGGAGCAAAGACTTGGTCAGTCATTTCGTGAATTTTGCACTGCGATGACGACTGACAGCTCGTCCCAGCACCTTGATCGACCGTGATGCGAACAAGACCGGAGACCTTTACATCCGAAGTGTATGCTTCAGTCCAGACGGCAAATACCTCGCCACCGGTGCCGAGGATAAACAAATCCGCGTAAGTTATTTCCTGCCTTCACCATACCTTCTTCAACATCTGAGACCATACCCTTCCGCCCCAGATCTGGGACATCAAAACCCAGCGCATCCGCAACATCTTCGACGGCCATCAACAAGAAATCTACTCCCTCGACTTCTCCCGTGACGGCCGCCTCATCGTCTCCGGCTCCGGCGACAAAACCGCCCGTATCTGGGATATGCAAGACGGTTCGTCCAAAACGCTCACCATCCACGAACCCGAAGCGCCCGACTCCGGCGTCACCTCCGTCGCCATCTCACCGGACGGCCGACTCGTCGCTGCCGGTTCGCTCGACACGATCGTTAGGATCTGGGACGTGCAGACGGGGCAGTTGGTGGAGCGGTTGAAGGGGCATAAGGATAGTGTGTATAGTGTGGCGTTCACGCCGGACGGGAAGGGACTGGTCAGTGGCAGTTTGGATAAGACGTTGAAGTATTGGGATGTGAGGCCGATGTTGGCGATGGCGGGGAAGATGGTGCCGGGGCCTGGGTCGACGCCGAATGGGAAGAAGGAGGGCGGTGAGAAGTCGAATTGTATGATGAACTTTACGGGACATAAGGTACGTCTTGCTGTGTTTTGCTCGTGTGTGGAGAGGTCTCTGATGCACGAGTCTTTGGATAGGACTATGTGCTTTCGGTGGCTGTATCACACGACGGTCAGTGGGTCGTATCAGGATCGAAGGATCGCGGAGTCCAGTTTTGGGATGCGAGGAGCGCTATCGTGCAATTGATGTTGCAAGGCCACAAAAACTCTGGTATGCCCTTCACCGCAAACCGTGCTGCGACATTCGTGCTAATCCGTGTCTTTGTATCAGTCATCTCCATTGATCTCAGCCCGGCAGGAAGCGTTCTCGCGACCGGCAGCGGAGACTGGCAAGCCCGAATATGTGCGTTTGTTCATGCCCGTCCTAATAAGCCTTTCTCGCTATCGGCCTAGCTGACTCATTCTGGTTGATCGCGTAGGGAGTTACAACACGGTCTGATCTTCTCGGTTTTCTTCGTCCATCGAACAATGTATATCATGGTTTTCTCCTTGCTTCCGAGCCCTCTTGCTTCCTCCGAAAATTCGGCCTGCTCTTTCTTGTCCTTCGTTTCTTTGTTTTTTTTTTCTGAGTTGCGCTTTCTCTTCTTCTTTCTGGGGTTCGTGTGATATTGCCTGAAAACGCACGATGCCATTCTCAGCCCCGCCGTTTCTCTCTTCCTTTCATTTTTTGGCCTTCGCCTCATCGTGCTCACGGGTTCCTTTGCGACCTCCTCCGTCCGAATCGAAGCTCCGTATTTATATGCAAGTTGCTCATGCCCATGCCCATGCGCCTGCGTATGAGTATATGTACTACCCTCCCGCCAACTCTAACTCCCTCCCCCTCGCGTCCGTACCTTCCGAGATACGTGCTTACGATACATACGTTTGTTCTTTCGTTTCTTTTCCTCTCTCGAGTCTCCGACCCTTTCTTCTCTTTCCATTTTCTTTGATTCGTGCGATGCCGTTTTGAATGTTGTGTTCCTGTGCTTCCTTTATCTCTTGCTGCTAGGTCCAGTTCTTGCAATATATAATGAATGAAGAACTCAGTGAAAGCGTCTCTTGATGGTATGCCCAGCATGGCGGTTCTTCTTGACACAAGTACCACAGCACCAACGAGTGACACCCAAAGTTCTGAGACCGGGAGCAACCGGAACGGGCCGTCGCGGTCCGACGTACTGTGCCGGACCAGGATCCTGGACAGATGGGCTTTCTTGCTCATTCGTTCAAATTTGTGTCTATGACTTCCAGGGAAA
This sequence comes from Stereum hirsutum FP-91666 SS1, assembly GCF_000264905.1. NCBI lineage: Eukaryota > Fungi > Basidiomycota > Agaricomycetes > Russulales > Stereaceae > Stereum > Stereum hirsutum. Next base: position 209,514 of record NW_006763134.1, read on the forward strand.
ATGGCACATATATATGGTACAGCATGTATTGAGTACTGTGACAAATATTTGGAGAGTGTGATGCAGTAAAAAATCATCAACGAATATTTTGCGACGACGACTGGCGAAAGTGGCAAAACAGGGAAGCTGGACGCGCGCCAAAAGGGCCCGGCCATTGCCGAATGGGTGGCGAAAAGCAAGTCAAAACGCGCCACACCCCCTTGCCCACCGATTTCGTACACATTCTCGTTAGAGGACCAGCAGCAAAAAGGAGCCATATCGTTTTATTATACATTACTCTATCTGCGTAAATATTTGTGCCCTGCTGCACAATGTTCTGCGCATGAAATTCATTCGGATGTTTGAGAGGTCCAAAATCAGCCACTTCGAGAAAATTGTGCTCTCTAGAGCCGAAACAGTCTGGTAAAAATTTCCAGACCGTGGTAGAGGAAGTATTTGCTTTAGGCTCAAAGACTATCAACTTTTTGTATGAGGAAGATCAAAGATGCTGAAGCTAGAGCCTGACCAAGTGGGAGCGTCTTGTGGCGCCTTGGCTAGAGGATCCCCTCAAAAAAAGAGGACACGCGCAAAAGTAGGCAACCGTTGTCTGCGAGAATAATTCGGAATCACTTAGAACGGGTCCGCATTCATGCCCTACATATATTTTTACGAGCAAATATGTTGATCGTAAGGGCTGGTCGAGGTGTCCATGTCGGTCGGGTTCCCAGGATGTGGCAAAATTGCCACACAAGGGCCATTTCCGACAGCATTTCACCATCTTCTACAAAATACTCACTAGGATTACACAAAATGTATTTGCATACCACAAGGGAAGATGTAGACCTATAGGTTATGTAGAGGTGCAAAGACATGAATATGCGTGCTTAAAATTCCAGAAACGTTTGTCCAGCTTCTATGTCCGTCCAGCTTCCTAGTCCGCCACAGTAATTGAAGGAACCCCGCCCAACAACAAGCGCCGACGGCGAGTGTTCGACAGCTGCGTTGACTCCGATTTGCACGGGGCCATGGCAGATTATATACTGGAACCCTGTCGAGTGCTCTGCTGTTGACATTGCTCTCGATACCTGAGAGACGCGTACATAGTTGTCTCAGGTAAAACGCTTAAAGGTGAGAAGTGACCACTTCAAACAGACCAGAAGGCTTGACTGAATAATTTCTGTCATTATCTCACCTTAGTGTTCCCCTTCAGATAGCCTGACCGCCATCAAGAAGCGTTCCTTTGATCTTTGAAAGATCTGATGTCTACGATGGACTCCGACTTAGATCTTACGCTGCCTGAAACACACCTGGCCGTGCGATGGTATCCGCCATCCTATGACATCCGGCTGGAACGTGTCCCTACACCGAAGTAAGAGCGTCTCTGGTTTAGCCCGATTGTTGAGAACAAGAGCTAATATACTGGTTCACTCCCATTCTCAATTCTTTACCATCCTCCATCTGCCTCACCAGGATCGAACATCCAGATGATGCTATTGTCAAAATTAAAGTATGTCACCACCATTATATTCGCCCTTACTTTGCGATCAGTCTTTGCTTTTCACCGTTGCTTATCTGCGTAAAGTGGAACTTCCGCTGACTGTGTACCTTTTCCATTCAAGTTCTCTGGACTTTGCGGGAGTGATCTGCACGTCTACCGGTGCGTACATATTTCTCTGTCGACCGAACAATAACACCGCACCTGGCCTTGTATCCCTCCGAAGTTCCTCATCACTATCTTGTTCATGTTGCTTACGACGCTGATGCTAACAACAGCGGTCACGAAGACGTAGACGAGCTGTGAGTACTTCCAGAATTAACTTCTAGCACTCAAGGATTTGACTCGTGTACTGTTCGAACACGCAGGCATGTGTGTGGACACGAGTTCATAGGCTATGTCGTTGCCCTAGGCTCCTCGTTCACGTCGTCGTCTCCCAAGAGTAGACCTGCATTGTACGGCACTCTGAAAGTTGGAGACAAGGTCGTCTCTCCGTTCACAACGTCCTGTGGTGAATGCAGGTCTGTCGTTTCCTCATGGCACTAATTGAGATACAACTCATGTATTGAATATAGACGCTGCCGATTAGGCTTCACTGCTCGCTGTGAATCGTCTCTTTTGTTCGGTTCACCACGTCTTCCGGGTGCCCAAGCTCAGTATGCCCGTATTCCTCACGCTGGAGGAACACTTTTTGCTCTCCCTACTGGTAAGCTCCGCCAGTCCACTAGTCTCGTTGTCCTTCTGAATTCCTGCGTATATTATACCCTAACCTGATCATGCCATCGTTACAGACACGCAGTCAACCTTATCGAACCCTTCGCTCTCGAAGCTCACCGCCCTCCCTGACCCGACTCTCATTCTACTCGCCGACATCCTGCCAACAGGTCTCTCCGTTGCTCTCAATGCTCTCATGCATCCCAAGTTGGCGCCTATACTTCACGGGAAAGCTTGGCCCGGTGAGGCGGCAGGATTGCTCTCCGGTAGCAGCGAAGGAATAGAGCAGGAAGGTGCGGAAGGGACTGCACCGGTGAGAGACGAGGACCGAGTATTGACGGTTGGAGTCGTCGGTCTGGGTCCGGTTGGTCTCGTGAGTTCTTCACTTCTCCAGTACTTCATTCTAAGTCCACGTATTTATTCCTAATATTGTGTAACTCCAGTGCGCATTCCTCAGCCTGCTCGACCTTCTCAGTAACCCGGCCAACCTCGCAACCTCCGCGCTTCGCTTTCGCCTCATCGCAGTCGATCCAAATGCTGCACGTCGCGCAAAACTCAGCACAATCATCGCGTCCTTGCCTACAGAATTGAAAGGATCGTCTAGAGGAGAGTTCGAGGTCTGTGGTATTGATGAGGCGAAGGGTGTCCTGGAGAGACCTGGCTGGGGCGGTGGCTGTGACGCGGTCTTGGAGGTTGGTCGATCCGTCAAATTCCCTCCAATATTCCTTCTTCTCGCCTTCGCCTCCGATAATGCGAAAAACGTCAATCGTGAGCTGAAAAATACTTCATCTGTCTACAGGTCGTCGGCAATCCCTCGGCACTGACTCTCTCTGAATCTCTTCTCTCCCCGTCCGGAGTTCTCTCCTCCTGCGGCGTCCATCAAGCCCCTCCCGTTCCCTTTACCGGTCGCGACCTCTATAACGCAAGCATGAGCCTCGAATTCGGACGTTGCAACGTGCGGAGCGTCTTCGCTATGAGTTGCGGGGTTATGGCCAGGATGGGAAGTGTTTTCGGGGCAATCGGGGGTGAAGGTGACGGTGGAAAGGACGTGGGGGTGGTGGAGAGAGTGCTTCCGTTGAGTAGGGTGGTGGAGGCATACGAGAAGTTCGAGAGGGGGGAGTGGGGGAAAGTAGTTTTCGATCCTTGGGCTTGAGCTTTCTTTCCGTGAAAGCACAAGTCAGAAGGTGAAAGAGTGGTGGAAAGGAAACTGAATGAATATAAGCACAAGGTATGGACCGCTCAACACCGTTTTTTGATAAGTGGCAATATTGACATGATGATACTGCATACAGTTATGTGCATTGCGATGTATAACACGACTACTACTTTGATATGCGAATAAGACGGTGATTTAAAAACCCAAACGCACTGGTATCGCGAACAATACTAGTATAGACGCCGTGAATACGAGTCGTAAAGGTGAACCCGACGTCGACGCTCTGGACTGTACATCATTAACAGTGAGTCTCATATCTACAATATTATTGGTTTATGGACAGAACTAACACTGTGCACGGCATCGTTTCCCGGTATGATCTGACCTGCTTACGTCTGCGAGAGCATAACGGGGCCCGTAGAAGGGTCGCATTGTTCTACTTATTCCTTGCTTGAGGTCCCTTGACACGGGTCTTGCACTGCTATGCATCAGTGCATCGCAACCAGTGCCTCTCTGAGTAATCTATCTTTTCCTCCCAGGCTGCGTATCTAGTTCATTCTCTCTCACACACCCCGAAGGCCCTTTCGCCTTGCAAGCCGATAGGACTCGTATGATCGGCTGCTCTGGAGAGGATACAGTTAAAAGCTTCCTTGAAAGCCTATGGAGCCCATCACAACACGAACAGAACCTGCTCGACGCCGTACCCCGCAACCATAACGCCCGACAGCAAGTAAACTTTTTTTTTTCACGTTAAGTAGAACAAGATGAGCTCTGCAGATGTACTCGTGGTGTGGAAATCTCATAGCATGAATTCTAGCCATGATTGATACTTATGAAAATTATTCCATCACGTATTAGGTCGGTGCTGGACCAAGTGGCATCACTCTCGCTCTGGCCTTGGCACAGAACGGAATGTCCGTCCGCATCGTAGAGAAACTTGCTCAAATGCCTGACAGTCAACGTGGCACGGGGTCCCAGGTCAGTTCTGTCATTTCACTTTAACTATTCGCGATATTCGATTCATGTGCTGTGATGTCGACTTAGCCTCGCACCATGGAGCTCTACAAGTTCCTTGGGGTTCTCGACGACATCTTGGATGGTGGCAGGTCCTTGGTCCAGATCAAACAGTACGATGGAGAGGGCAATTACATCAAGACTGTTAGCCTTACAACTGGAGACATGTCTCCAACTCCCACTAATCCTTTCGTAAGTTTTCTTGTTGTAATCTACTGCTGTAGATTATAGGCTAATATCTTTATCTGTACCGCCAGAGACAACCTTTTTGTGTAGGCCAAGAGGTCGTCGGCCGCATCATGAGGGAGCACCTCAAGAAGCATAACGTAGACGTCGAGTTCTCTTCGGAGATTATCTCTCTGCAAGATCAAGAGAAGTTTGTTTAAGCAGGCATCAGGAAGGCCGATGGCAATATCGAGACGGCAGGATTCAAGTATATCGTCGGGGCAGATGGAGCGAGAGGTCACTTTTTCCTTGTAGTTCGCACTGTCTGGATCACTGACTATTTGTCTGTAAAGGATTCATCCGAAAGGCTATTGGACTGCTATTCCTCGGGGAGACGCGGGGCACTGCCCAATGTATAATAGGAGACTTAGAAGTACGCGACATGGACAAGGAGGTACGGATGATCTCATCTTCATGTCCTATTCACGCAAGGAGTTAACGCGCCAACTCGCAGTACATGAATATGTATGGACTTGGATCGGGAAATATGTACGTCTCAACCTCCTTATTTATACCTACGAGACTAAATTTGTGTCATCAGGGTCTTCTTTATTCTGACGAAGCAGGCATTGACAGAGAACATATTCTATACCGTGGTAAACGGCCCCAACCTGGACGTTACGAAGGCATTAGAGGATCCCGAGATCCTGTTCGAACTTCATTCGCAATGTCACGAAGAAGCCTGAGCTTGAGTTTGGTGAGATCAAGAATCTTTCGAGTTACAGGTTCGCACTTTACCGTACACCCTCTTGTCTTCTTTCCCGTGCTCATGGTCTCACCCTATAGACCCAATAATATGCGCATGGTAGACACTTTCGGAAAAGGTCATGTGTTCGTGACCGGAGGTCGACGAGCTCTCTTCGGACCTGATTGTGCAGGATCCAGGAGGCTATGCTTACGAAGCGTATGGGGTAGAGGCCGGACAGACCCGGGTTGTCATCGTTCGTCCTGATGGATGGGTTGGGGCCATTGTGCGAGGTGTCGAGGGCGTGAAGAAATATTTCATCATGGTTCTAACTACGTGACTGACAATCAGAAGTATTAAGGGAGGTGAAGACATTGTATAATTCTATCGTGCTCAGTTTCCGGTCTGCGCCGAGCTATGCTGCCTTTTGCGGTGCTCTCCGTCCAACATCTTCTAGTGAACTGACATAACTCAAAGCACATCCACAAAGACACTACTGATACGGAAATAAACCAGTACGTCTCATGCTACGTTTTCTGATCATTTGTCTGATCCATCAACATCACAATACCAGACGTGGTTTAGCAGTGCACTCTTTATTTAAATTTTGGATAGCAAGAGATTGAAGGTACCATATGCCGCAAGTCAAATGCACGGTGCCCTTCAATCTCAGTGCACACATCTTCACGTAAATCGACGGGATCTCAAAGGGACATGCGTAAACGAGGGAAAACAGCGTCATTTCCCCTCATAGATCTATGCCGTAGGACACGCGTCCAGTCGTGCCGCCGAAGAAATCCATTGTCCTAGTCGCTGCATGACCTCATTACAGACGTGACCTCATTACAGACGTGGGCCGAGAATGAGTCACAGAGCATTGTGCACCTCACAGCGGCTTTCATATCGATAGATAGCCCTCGACTTTCCGCGAGTGCACCAAACATTAATATAGATGAACCAAACAACTCCCGATCGTGCGGGAGAATATCTCGCAACCCTGTCCGTTGTCAAAGGGAAGCATCAAAACGGCCTTGCGTGGGATTTCTTTACCCCAAAGAGCGATTGTTTGGTCCGTCTATATCAAGTCTATATTGTGTTTGGCGCACTCACAAAATATTGGGGGCTATCTATCGTTTTGAAAGCCGCTGCAAGGTATCGCTCCGTTTTCTCCCTCAGGTTGCGCGTATTAATGAATTAACGCTTCAAGAACAAACTCGCGCTTCAGAAGCGGCGTTTAGCCCTGCATGCCGCTAGGACTCGCGTCGTCGGCAGAATTGTAAGAATCCACTTAAGTACTACTCACCCGCTACGGGCGTCCCATAACACGAACGAAACACGACATACTCGTTAACTATTACACCCGATAGCCAGTGAGTTTCCAACGCCTGATTCGGACACGATGAGCTCTGCAGACATACTTATGGTGCGTCAGTCTCATAGCTTCAACTTAGCATATCTGATCTTCATGAGACTCGTTTCATGATTGTATGTAGGTCGGTGCTGGCCCAAGCGGCGTTACTCTCGCCCTGGCTCTGGCACAGAACGGGGTTTCCGTTCGCATCATCGAGAAGCTTGCTCAGATCCCCGACAGCCAGCGTGGCGCAGGTTCTCAAGTCAGTTCTGCCTTGTCGCTTTGACCATCTATGAGGGTTTTTCGTATACTATTATACTGTTCTAGCCTCGGACCATGGAGATCTACAAGTTTCTTGGAGTAATCGATGACATCTTAGACGGTGGCAGACCCTCACTCAAGGTGAAACAGCATGATAGCGAAGGCAACTACATCAAGACTTTCGATTTTACGACTGGAGACACGTCGCCCACTCCAGCCAACCCCTTTGTGAGCCATACTTTCACAGTTTTCTTGATGACATGATTGTATGGGCTAACATTTCGGCATCTATGCTAGAGACAGCCTTTTTTTGTGGGGCAAGAGGTCGTCGGTCGCATCATGAGAGAACACCTCAAGAAACGCGGTGTATTCGTTGAATTCTCTTCCGAGCTCGTCTCTCTGCAAGATCAAGAAAAGTATGTCCAAGTGGGCATCAAGAAGGCAGGTGGTGCTATCGAGACGGCAGAATTCAAGTATGTTGTCGGGTCAGACGGGGCGAGAGGTGAATTATTTTTCCCCTTGTCTTGCGTTATCTGTACCCTGTCTAATCATGATCAAAGGCTTTGTCCGAAAGTCCATAGGCCTATCGCTCCTCGGAGAAACGAGAGACACTACCGAATGGCTAATAGGCGACTTGGAAATACGCGGCGTGGACGACTTGAAGGAGGTAATATTCATTGTGGACTACTCTTCGCACAAGCACTCAACACGCCGATGAATTTCTAATCAGTACATGAACGTATACGGCCATGCACCGGGAAACATGTACGTGTCAACTCTTTGTTCGTTCGTATCTACAGCACTAAATTTGGGTAGACAGGGTATCGATTGCACCGACAAAGCGAGCACTGACAGAGAACGTGTTCTACACGGTGCTGATGGGACCTGACCTGGACATTGCGAAGGCATTGGAAGATCCCAGAATCATATTCAACTTCATTCGCAATATCACGAAGAAGCCTGAGCTCGAGTTTGGTGAGATCAAGAGTCTTTCGAACTACAGGTTCGCACCTCACCGTTCACCCTCTTGTTCTCTTTCCTGTGTTCATGGTCTCATCTTATAGACCCAATAATACGCGCGTGGTAAACACTTTCGGAAAAGGTCATGTGTTCGTAACTGGAGGTCAGCTTCTCCACCTTGTCTTCCATTTCGGATGCCCCGACTGACGTAGTACAGATGCTGCCCATGTCCATAGTCCGGCTGGCGGACAAGGTCTCAATTCCGGGATTATGGATTCAGTGGGCTCGTTTTCTTACATTGGTCATGTCTTGTCACTGACCTCTGTTATCATAGATAAATCTCGCATGGAAACTTGCTCTCGTCACCAAAGGCCTCGCGCCTGTCTCATTACTTGACACATATACCGAGGAACGCCTTCCTGTCATCAAGGACATGCTCGTGCGGACTGATGGCCTCCTCAGGAAGGCCCTCTCCCAAAACGAAGAGAGATTCTCTCGACCACCCGTCTTCAACATGTTAGGCGTCAACTATTGTTTTAGCTCTATCGTCTTGGACGAATTCCATCGCATAGAGGATGCGAAGGGCTTGGCGGCCAGTGCCTACGAAGTTGACGACATTCTGAGGGCTGGCGCGAGGGCACCCGATGCGCCCAAGTTGATCACTATTCCCGAGATAGATCACGGCGAGATGGCGCTCTTCGACATTTTCCGCCCCTTTGTCCACACCGTTCTCATCTTCCCTGCATCCGACGCTCACGTCGATACATCCTCTGTCATCACGGCTCTTGCCAAGTATCCGCAGGGTTCAGTGTCTTCTGTGATCGTCCTTCCACAATATTCATCAGTCTCGGCACTCGACGGGATATCTTCCGGTCTGGTTTTGAGGGATGAAGACGGACATGCATATAAAGCGTATGGGGTAGAAGTCGGTCAGGCTAAAATTGTTATTGTTCGCCCGGATGGGTGGATCGGGGCTATCGTTCGTGGCGTCGGGGGTGTGGAGAAATATTTCTCTGCGATTATGGCTGCATGAGAAGAGAAAAGGTCTTGTGTATTCATGCCGTTCTCGAACCACTTGTTACCGGTATGTTCCATGCCAAATATATGTTGTCACTAGCAGTCTTCCAACCACATGCGTGACTTGTTGACGATGAGATGTTATTGTATCAAAAGGGTACGTCTTCCTCGCCGCACCGCACCGCACCGCACTCTCGGACCAGTCTAAACTACAATTCTTGCGGGTACATCAGCAAGACAGCACGCCGCTGTGGCGTCTGGAAGCTCCTGGAGCGGCTGGGTTGTCTGGACTGCTGGAGCCAGCTTGTCCAGGTGCAGGCAATTTCGTCCAGAGTTTCCAGATTCCAACGCCATCAGGAATACCCTCCCGAGGCAGTTTTCAATATTTTCTACTCACAGCATACCTGCTTCATGTACACCTTCCACAAGACACTGACAGATGTTTTCGCATATTTTGTGACATTCAGGCTGGGATGATTGAACTTGATCAAACCATGATCACAGTCATGCACATTTCATAAACACGACTACATACACAATCGTATCAAACACTAAGAGCTCCAGGGAATAGGGAATGACTGACGACGACGTGTACTATACAGGTTCGCACGATCGTGAAACAGGTAACGCTGACACTTCGTACGGGGCAAGGATAACAAACACAAGATAAGTTGTAGAAAGATGATAGTGATAAACATACAGGCACTCAAGATGCTGCGTGGCCCTGATCCCATGCACTCTCCGAAGGTCATACCGATCTCTCTAAACACTTCAGCCATCCCGAGATCCCTCCACTCCGAAATATACAAAAAGGTTAGCAGAGGGGGCAGGCAGATGGGGTCGGTGAGCAAGCTGTGGTCGAAGACGAGGCAGAGGTGGTAGTGGAGAGGGTGAATCGAAGGGGGCGCGCCTAGATGAGACGCGATGAGGCCAAGGGACAAAGCGAGAGTTGGAGAGCGAGAAAAGGCGCGATGACGCTCATAGAAGGCATCGTAGCCCTTCGTGGGCATGCATCGTCCGTGCCCGGAGACAACAGTCTTGAGTGGTCAGCTGTCGAATAGGAGCAACGAGGAGGGGACGCGAGAGAATGAAGTGGACAACGACAGTGGTAGAAGGAAAGCAAGGCACGACGAACGCAAGGCAAACGCATCAGCCTAGTCGCGTTGCGCACCAGCCACAGCCTGCCCTAAAGCCTCACGTGACACTGTTGATCTGCGATGACGCGACGCGTCAGCTTTGGTCGTCGCTCGTCCCTCTCTTCCCTCCTCTCCCCTCACTCCTCTTCCCTCACTGCCTGTCTTCTGTGCTCGTGAGTCGTTCTGTCAAGTCAATGTGGGATCCATCTTCATCGACGAAGTTGAAGAGGATATCGGCACCGAGTTCAACGAAGCACGAGTCGCCCTCGTTCACCCCAGGACCGACCACGGCAGGCCTGGTCGCGTCGAGCCAGATGGATATGAAGACGGAGAAGTTCACATTGCCGGTAAGTAAGGCCGACGCGAGAGAGGTCGGAGGAGAGGGGATGCGCTCGCAGTGATATGGTGGGGCAGCATGCGTCGAGAAGAAGATAGAATTGGCGGGGGAGCAGTGGTTGGGGAGTGAGGAGTCGAACTCGTGAGTTTTTCCCCCTCTTACTGTTAGCGATGGGAGAACTAGTCGATGATGCTTGTTTGTTGCAGATATGTGTCCGAGTTGTTCTACGTCCACACAAAGCTGTCGACCATAGATCATTGTCAAGCCCCTGTATGTGTTCTGACCCCTTTTCTCAGCGTAGATGGTATAACGGGCTCACCACATATTCCGTCTGCAGATGGGCTACGTCAACATGAGTCACCGTAGCTAGAAGGTCAGTCGCTGCTCATTGTATTCTCGCCTAGACGAATACCCCATTGACTTGCTCCGTGACTTGATGCAGGGTGATAGTGGCCTCGAGATGGTCAAGCAGGCCACGTTGTGCCTAGCGTCCCCCTCAAATGCATCAAGGCCCGTCTCACAAAAGTCCACAGCCCTCGTTGAGGCTCCTATCGTACGCTGTCCATGCTTTCGTATAGTAGCTAACGTTCTATAGCCAATGTCCAGTGTGCGGGACTTTTGTGAACAGGGTTCTGCGGATGCGATCTGAGTTTCCCCCCGTAGAGGTCCATTACTGTTGTGGTTTGCGCTGGGGATCAGTATGTATCATCATATATCGCCGTAGTGTAGTGTCATGTAAATAAACTGAATAAACATATTTTGAATGTCTGTGACGAGACTGGAACAACTGGAGATATATCTCTCCAGATCCTCCAGATGGCCGTTCTGCCTCCAGACGGGCACCTGAAATCCCGTCGCTGTTCTGGACACAGACAGTGTCCTGGAGTACTGGAAGCTCTGGAGAGCCTCTGTGTGGTCTGGTCCAGACACGTGCGATCTTGCTGATGAAAACAATCTCTAAGCTAAGTTAGTTGCAACACTCACGAGCCCAAAATCTACGAATTTACATGCACAGCATCACAACGGCCTTCCTTTCTTCCTACATTTCCTCTTACTCCAAGGTAGTAAGTAGTAAGCACCCCCAGTTGAACTCCAGGAGCACAGCGGACCTTGATGCTCGGTCATAACGGTCAACACAAAGTCACTGGCCATATGAGAGACGCTTTTCGACCTGCTTGGACACCATCTAACTCATCGGCTGTTGCATCTTGATGGGAGCTTCGAATTTTGACTGATTTTCCGGTGTTCTTCCTCTGTCTTTATTTCACATGGCAGTCTACTTAGACCGATGGACGAGGAAGGAAGGAAGGAAGGAAGGAAGGTTAGTTGATGATTGAGATTTCGAACTAGACTGGGGAGAGCAATGGCTTTGAATCACACGTCAAGGCAGATTCTTTGTTCCTTCTTTCGGATTACTCTTTTGCTTCGTTGCCTGTGATACGCATACAACGAAAGATATATCTTCTGGTCGGTATGCAAGATGATTCTTTATCCCCCCTCAAACATCCTGATTTATCAGTGCTTTTGACAGATTAGTGCTTTTGTCAGATTTCGAACCTTCCTTTCCCCCCTTCGCCTTTGTCTCCAGAATAAGCAGGTTCTAATCATTATATCAGAACTCTGATCCAAGAATACCCATTCCTGCCACCGCGCGCGCATCATGATATTCGAGGTGCGCCCTACAAGAACAGGGCGACGATCAGCGCATCCGGAATCACCTTTTTCTTCGAACATCTGTCGTCAGACATCCAGTGGGAGCTCGACAATAGAACAGATCGTCAATAACCAAGATGACCTAATCTCCAGGCCGCTTCGTGAGATCGCTACAAGTCTTCGGCTCGGACTGTGGCCACTCTTCGACCACCCCCGGCGATTGAAAAGCCTCACAGTCTGGTCGATGTCCCCATTTGTCTTGAGTTCGGGAGAAGCAATCGAATGTTGAACTATTCTATGAAGAACCGTCCTACCGAAGGTCATCATGCCCGATGGGTAAGTTAGGTCGACCGGCGTCCGCGTCAGCTCACCGACTGCTCGCCCACAGACAGACATCTAAGACTCGGAACTGACTGTGCAGACGGATACAGTAATATCGCGGCCTTACTAAGAAGCCAATGACTCCTTCTCCGAGTTTATTACTCCCCCCCCACCACTACAACATTTCCTAGTCATGCTTACGCCACCAACCGAACCGGAACTTCACTTACCGCCTACGTTCGAGTAGAAATTCTGCTCCAAGGAGCCCATGCACGTCCGCAGTGAAGAACTGAGGCATGGAACGCGATTCAAAGTCCAAAACCCAGGACTGGCACAGACATAGTCAGGTCAACCTGAGTGTCGTTGATAGTGCACAGATTGCTGTACTGGTCCCTCTCCACTGATTCCTGAATACATTGTACTGAATGGGTATCAGTTATCGCAAACCGTTTTGTATTGTTCCCGTGTTTCATGTTCGTAGAACTTGGCAACGCTGAGCATAACTCGACAAATATCATGATCAACCCAGCCGCCGCATCATCAAAACTCACAGCCTTGGCTTGAGCGCGCCCACCACACTCGCCGCGAACTCTCACAGCCACCGATGCGCCCGAATCGGTTGACGACCAGATCGCGTACGCGTTACATGGAAAGGTTTTGAGATGTATGCGGCTGAGCTCTTGGGCCGGTATGGAGCAAACACCGACACATGTACAGAAAATATATTTCGTCATACACCCCGTCCAAGTGCATTCGTGCAGATTCACCGGGCTGCTTTTATTTTAAAGCACATTTTACATCCATGCATTTTCCTCGAGAGGATCAATCCATCAAAGACTTTTGATGGAGAAGGCGATCCCTATAAGTAACTCGCATTGAAACCAGCACCGAAGGCGTTACTTTCCGATCGCGCGAGCCGCAACACAGGCAGATATCATGATGCAGTTCCCGTGAGCACACTGCAGGCGAGTGAGTCGCACCGCCTACGGGATCAAATGTATGTTACACACACATACCGGCCAATGGCCTACAAGGAACAATTCGGATAGAATCCGGGGGAAGATTGTGATGCCAAAACATGGCTGAACGGGCCTGACCCCGGTGGACCGTAGCCGAGGAACGAGGCAAGCCACACAGCTGTGGGGGATTTGTGAGAATTGGCAATCTGAACCGTTCCTTAGATGAAACGAGGTGACGGCACCGACGCAATCACCCAGCAAAGTATAAAAGAAAGAGCAGCGAGTCACTACTGCGTCCCCTCACTGCTCCACACCTATATAACACCCCCCTTGCAATATCCAGCCGGGACTGCTCTTATCTCTCAACCACTACCACTTTTACCCCACTCAGCTTCATCCTCTTTCACAATGCCAGGCATCGTTCCACATTCGCATGCTGAGGGTACTTGCCCCGTAACAGGAGCCACATCCCATGCATACTGCGCTCCGCAACCAGACGATAAACGGGCACCATGTCCAGCACTGAACACGTACGTTGATTATCTGCCTCATTGTCTCTCTCCATACTTTTCATCGTGCAATGGCGCTCATCCTTTGTCTGTCCACTCCAGACTCGCAAATCACGGATATCTTCCACGAGATGGAAAGCAGATCGACGCCGCTGTCCTCATCCGCGCCCTCGAAGAGGGCTACGACATCTCAGCTCCACTAGCATACGTCCTTGCCTACGGTGGCCATTTCCTTCTGGGCCAATTCGGTCCCTTCCAACTCGACGACCTCGCACGGCATAACAAGATCGAGCACAATGCGTCGCTCATCCATCCCGACGCCCGTGGCCGCGACGAGTACGCCCCTATTCATAGCGATCCCGTGCTCTGGAAGGAGCTCGTGAAGAATGCTTCGGATGGGAAGAAGTTGACGACAGCCGATGTTGCAGAGGCTAGGGTGAGGAGGGAAACGGATGAGATGAAGGCGGGGAAGGAAGCCCTGGATGGCTTTCACGCAGAGATCGCGAGGGGCGAAATGGCGATCGCATTGGGGATGTTCTCGAAGGATGGAGAAGACGGGATTCCAATGGGAACGTTGAAGCAGTGGATGCTGGAGGAGAGGTTGCCGGAGGGATGGAAGCCAACACATATCCAGGGACTGTTGAACACGGTAGCGAAGGCACGGGAGATCAAAGGCGCTATGGAGAAGATCAGGGCCAGTGAAGATGCGAAGGAGAAAGCTGGTGAGAGCCACTTGAAGTTGGTTCAAAACTTCAAGCTATGATTACGCGTACGATCATTTCTTGGTTTTCGTGAGCTCGGACTCTATTCTCCCAGATCAGTTGTTTTATAGGGATTAGGCAGGATATATACCCTTGGAGAGCTAATACTTCGTGGCGCCGCCCTTCCGCCGACACATTGCTAGCTTTATTTAGGACACTATTTATTGCTCCGAGCTCAGTACTTACTATTGGACTCCATCTTGGATATTCTTGTCATGTAGCTAACTGTGTATCTTATAGTATTGATTGTGTTTTGTTCTATTAATGTCAATCAGTGGCTACTTTGCCAGCAATAAAGAAATTGAGCGCACAGCAGGCAGCGACATCGAGTCTTGAGCAGGGCGTGTCGGATATGCAGTTAGGGCTCCGTTCCGCACTGAGTGATGAGCAAGAGTTGACCGAGAGGTAGAACAGTCACAAAGCTAGCATCAAGGTTCAACGGTTGTCGGAGAGTAAGATGCGATCCGTGCGAACGGAGCCACAAATGATCCTCCGGCAGCAGCCGATTCGGAAGGTGAATCGTTTCTTTCTGTGCCACACAAGTGCCACATCTGCACGCGTAATTTTTGCCGAACCCCTCGAGTATCCTGGTCTCTCGTGCGCGGGTAGCAGACGATGGTCTTATTCTGTGCTCCTTATTCAAAATTCAATTTAAACTGTTTGTGCCAGATTCTTCTCATCCTTGTTTATCGCTGGTTTGAAAAATCAACGTTTCAAGGGCCATACCGGCCCCCGTTGGACCTGCCATCAATTTACTCGGCGGACAATTCCATATATTCTTGCTTTGAGAGTAGACTTTTTCAAAACTCCAATTGGATGTTCATCACTATTCACGTTCGGTGGTCTGACTACATGCCATCGCCCGTCGCTAACCGGCGGACTCATGGCAGGTATTGTAAGAAAAGGAAGAACGAGAAGAATGAAAAATAGCGCTCAAGCCTGGACGTATTTCCTCCTGAACATGCTGCCGATGCCGTCGAGGTAAAATGCCCTCGGCCAGATATTCTTGATGTCTCCCTGGGGCTGGTACGGCGCTAGATTATGGTTATCCTCCCGGAGCTATAATACCACCATGAAACAGAAATACATCAGCTCTACGAACATATACAGATACACGACAGAGAAACAGAATGAAGAGTGGATAAAGGGTGAGTCGAGGAGCATACCTGAAGACCCTCGGTGTACTCCTCACAGCTAACAACATCCATACTCTCCAACCTCTTCAACAGATCCATCTTCTTCGCGATCTCACTCACATCCCCCTTCACCCTCATCGTCCAAAACGTGCTCGCGCACCCACCCCCAAACGCATACATACTAATCCTCTTCCCCTTCAGCGTCGCCGCGTCCACTGTGCTCAAAAGGCTAGCAAGCCCGCCGTACAGCGAAGCGGTGTACATGTTTCCGCATCGCGAAGCGCACCGCATGGAGAGTGACACGCGGGCAGCGTAATCGGCCTTGGAGAGCGCCATGAACGATTTCTCGATCTCCTTCGAGTTGATCGTTTGAGGGTACGGCAAGTCAAGGAACGAAGGGTCGATGTTCGCGAATTTGGGCTTGTGTGGTGCACTCAAGTAGTCCATGAACAACAACCTCGCGTGGCCCTTTTGCACCTGCTTGCCGTAGGGCGAGTGGTAGACGGGGTAATCGACATCAGCGAGCGAGAAGACGGATTTCTCGTCGACTTTGTTTCCGGCCTCTGTTTCGGGGATGGCAGACGGGTTGAAGGACTTTGTGGCGGTGGCGACTTTGGAGCGAAAGGCGGAGTAGGCGGCGTCCATTGCTGCGATGTAAGTCGAGACGGAGAGGGGTCCATCGACAGTAGGGTATTCGGAGTGCAGATTAGGCTTATAGAATTCGTAGGTATTAGCCATGTAGGTTCCATGGATAGCTATTGGCGAAAAAATCAAGTAGCGTCAGTGACAACTTGATTTCATTTGAACATTATAGAGGGAGGACGTACGTTCAAAAACAAGGGGAGCGTTGGGGCCGATCAAGATAGCGCAGGCACCAGCACCTCCAACGGCCCTGGCACCACCCTTTGCGTAGACCGCGATGTCACCGGTGAAGACGATCGCGTTGCGACCATCCCATGAGCGCGATTCGATCCTGAGCACCACCACCCACGATAGGAATCAGTACGTGATACGGACACGAGGAAAAAATAAAGGCACCAGTTTGTCGCATTCTGAACCGCCGCGGTACTCCCGTAGCAGGCATTCTTACTGTCCAAACCCTCGATATCGTGGTTCCCGCACTCCTTGAAAAGATCCATGAGGACGGTCTTGACAGATTTTGACTTGTCGATGATAGTCTCTGTGCCGACGTCGAGACGGCCGATGGAGCGTGGGTCGATGTCGAAACGCTTCATGAGGGAGGAGACGACTGCCAGCGCGGACGAAATTCTGGATGTCAGCGACTGAAAAGCGAAGACGTAGAATGTGTGAGAACGTACCGGTCAAAGCAATAGAGTTGATGTCCTCCCTGTCGTCCACGAAAGCCATATAGGACTGTCCGAGACCGATAGTATACTTTCCCTTAGAGACACCGTCGAACACCTCGAGCTCTTCCTCCGAGACGCACTATGCGCCCGCCGTAAAATGAGCTCGCGACTTCGTCTGCAAAGATAGGTAAGGTGGGGAGGACAACGTACTCGTTTAGGGACATACATGTCCATAGCGAGGATACCGACATCCTTGGGACGCGGACGCTCGGCCTGGACGTCGAAGACGGAGGTGGAGGCGATTTCTATGGCCATTGCTACAGTTGATGATAATAGCTAGTCCTGGTCGTAGATGGTAGCGAGCGAGAATGGCCTTCGAGTGGAACGAATGAGGGTACGAAGGACGAAAAGGTGGCCGTGTGACGACATATATACGCCCACTAGCAGACAAGGCTACCGGTGTTACAGATTCTGAAACAAAAAGAAAAGATTGAGTCAAACACGATATGAACCGGTCAGAATGGCACGATTGGGTACCTCGATTTCGGATTGGTGGAGCGGGGGAATGAGAATGCTGATGTGGCAAGAAATCGTCCGATACGACTCTAATTACTGGCGCTGAGAGATACGAAATCATACAATCTGACTGAGCCAAATCCGAGTATGGTTGACCTACGGCCGTAGCTCCTCGCATGAATCCATGCTCGAGGCCTGCCGAACACAACCGGTCAAGGGACATCAAAGCCGCTATAGAGGAGACCAGGGCCAGCGAGAGAGAAAATGAGGGCAAGCTGGCGTGATTCACTTGAAGCTGATGCAGACCTACCAGACGCACAACGTTCTTTGCGACTTTATGGGCTCAAAAGCTATACACCCAGATCATATGTTTTGAAAGAACTGGGTAGGTCATACACCCTTTGAAGTACAATGCTTCGCGGCGCCTCGCCGGCAGCGCCTGCATATCTAGCATTGGAACCACCGCAATTGGGTTTCCATTCGGGCTCGTATGCCTCATATTGATCTTCGTATATATTGTACCTATAATGTAGTCGGTTACGCATGGCGCCGTAGGAGCGGCGGTGGCTTGTAGCAGTTTGAGGATGAGAAACTGTCACTGGGTGACTTTCCGTAGCAGTTTAGGAGTGTTTCTTGACGCACAGAAGCACAAATACGAGGCTCTCAGCCAATCAAGAATCGATCTGAACCTCTTTTCTGTGTTCTAGGCCTCTAGAACGTGCACAAACCCCCCACGGAAAGCCACCCACTCGCGCTAAAGCGCCCTCCGAGTTTGGTTAACGGTATCTGTCGTAGGCGGTTAGATCAACAGATCATTCTACGGCAAATAATCCAATGCATCTCTCGGACAAGATACCAGCGTCAGCCAGTGCTAGTCCGAGTCGTCGCCTGTTCAAGTTTCACAATGATATCAGAGAAATTAAGCGCATGTAGCGATTAGTACCATCCGACCCTAGATTCGACCAAGTGCAAAACAGGACTACGAGGCTCTTTAACATCCACCCGAGCACGGTCCATGTTCAACGTTCAGCTCCTACTACACGCTTTCCGGGCCTTTCTCCGACGCACCGCCATAGACGCGAACTTCGAGATTCGGAGACCGACGACAATATTCCGGACCGATGGGGCTTCAAGTTCAACGCTGCTAACAATATCGGCAGACAAGCGAAGGACAAGAACAGAGTAGAGTACACAGGCACTCGAGGAAGACGAACCTGACGACTGGTTGGGCAATCCCAGGAGCGCTAGTAGTAGGAGGCTGAGTGAGATTTACGAAGGCAAGCGGATAGTTGAATCACAAAACGGGGTCAAGATCCTAGAAGTTCTCCCTAAAAGGATGTTGCGTTGTCGTAGATGCGACGTTGGTTGAGAAAGAGAACTTATAAGTCTGAACAAAATCTGAAGGAAGAGTGCTTGATCACGCCGTGGCACTGATGTCGTGGGAGTGATAAACGTCGGAGCTTGAATCTGGAGGCGAGCGTCGAGCATTACAAAGTTTCTCGGGAGCAAACCTCAACGAACGCAAAGAGGTCTCAATTCTCTCCCTCGAGCTCGTGCAGATAGGCGACTACGAAATATGGAATATGGAATAGTGCGTCATCCCTATCCTCATAAAGACCCATAAAAGTAATCGCAGAGGAATCCAATGATTTCGCCGAGACAAGTTATTACTGTCCTCATAATCTGGTCCCATCAACCAATGTCGGACCGATGTCCTGCGCTCTCTCCGGCTGCATCAAGTTCACCCACCTCCTCTTGAAAATCTCCTTCCCCTTTTTGCCAAAGTATCGCTCGCTTTCGAACCCCCACTGGTCACTGGCGCGAACCCAGTTTCCTAATCCACAGACGTACCGCTCCACCTGCGGGTCTAGCTCCTTGCCCCATGATGGAAGACCGTTATTGTAAAGGTAGAGGAACTTTCGCTCGAGTTTCGCGTGATACTTCACAACCCAATCCATTGCACCGGCGATATCGATATCAAACTGGTTCATCGCTATCGTGATGATGTTGTGGAGGTCGTCGCCGCGAGCCTGCTCGACATTATAAGAGCAGATGTCCTGTACGGTCCAGAGTATCTGAATGAGCCGTCTCTGCGAAGTGGTCAGACTAACGTACGTTTCCAAGACATATCATATCAGTGGACAGGGCAGACAGCTGTTGGATGACCGGGTGAGCGAGAACCTCGTCTGGGAGGGTCATGTCCATCTGGAGGACGACGAACGACGGCTTCGCGCCGATCGTCTCTCTTCGCATCTCGAGATAGCTGTCGACGTCACGAATGAACCCGTGGTGGCGATCCTTCGCTTGTTGAACGACTGACTGCGTATAGCTTTCGAACGCATCGATAAACCGTCTTTGTGCCCCTGCGGTGGCGGTCTTGATGGCACGCTTCCAGAATCTGTTCCTGCCGTGTCAGAGTACTTTCTTGGTGTGGGTTTGTGTGTCGTGGAACGTACTGTCTGGTAACTTCTCCGCCGACCCATTCATCGTCAGGACGAGGCGCGTATGGGTTGCGCAGAGCATCCATTATGATGGCAGCTTGTTGGATAACGTCCTTTGGTGAAGAGACGTCGGAGTATTCGTCGAATACGAAGAACATATTCATGAGGTCGCACCCGGTACGCAGACGTTCTACACACCGTTTAAATCTCTCGTCGTTGCAAAGCAGGACGAGTGAGTTACTGACCTTCAGACTCGAGGGGGTATGCGAGCGAAGCCAACAAGTCTATAGTAGACTATGGTGAGTGGCCCACTCGAAGTCCTCGATATAGGAATTGACTGTAAACTCACTGAAATCGCAGGCATTATACGCGTGTTGAGCCTTTGGGTTGAACGCACCGAAGCTTTCGGCCCAGGCAGCGGAAGCCTTCTTCACTTCCTGATAATGAGGATTGATGTGGCGAGGCCAGGGCCAGTACTCGAGGCAATTGGGGATATAGAAACGTTGTGGGCTGTCCACGACTGTCATCGTCGATAGGCTGTACTGACGGGTAGGAAGAGAAGGTGAAGGTTGGGATGGAGTGAGCGTAGTGATTTAGACGACCAAGGTGAAAGCAGTCAAAGTAAAGCCAGATGAGGCAGGTGGGAAGGAATGGTAGGCCATGCTCGTCATATTTATGGTCTTCTGATCCCGATACAATTACACAGGGAAAATGTTTGAACTATTTGGTGGAATGCAGGAAAGGCCTTTCCGATTGCGGGTGCGAGTATGGTGTGATTTCATCCAACGGAAAGGAAAGTCCATTGCTTTCCGGGTAGAACTGACGTGTCACTTGCAGCTCTCATATGTCAGATATCATAGACGCAGGGTATAAACTTTGGCCACGATAGCCTGCTAGAAAATATCGTCCTCATAAGTCCCTCGCCGCCTGTCCGGCTTCTAGCTGCACTGCTAACAGCTGAAGAACGCTCCTGCGAGCAGATTTGCCTCATCAAACCGAAACATTATTCTCTTCCGAATTCGTTGTCAATGGTATAACGCCACAATGGCTATTGGTGCGCAGATTCAGACCTGGATTCATTGCCGCAACATTCTGATAGTCTCGTAGCATTTCAGAGAGAACGCGCGGTGATATTGACTATCTCGAGTGACGATATAGCACGAACATGATCGACTAGAACCGCTTTTGCATGCTGACTGCATTCTCCAGGTACGCTGGATCCTAGTGAGACGCGTTGGAATATATAATGGGCGATGTGGTTGGAAGCCCCTTGCTTAAAGCCTCGGATAAGGCTTGCTTGTTGAGCGGGAGTGTATTCAGGGGTATACTGAATGGGCGAAACCGATTGTTCACCTTACTGGGTCATGAAACTTGATCCTCTTCTAGGACATAGGGGTCGCCTCCTAACACCCACAGACTCTGGGCATTATCACCCTACGTCTGCGCGTTGCTAAAGGATTCAGAGGTGAGACCTGTGTTGCCGCTGGCTGTGTATCCACAAGTGATACATACTACGTTATTGCCGGCGTGTCTGTTCCAGGCGCTACTGGGTGAACTACTCATTCATCAATACCCTTCCATTTTTCTCCAAGCTCAAGGGGATTCTTGATCATCTCGAAGGCGATATTGCATAACCCGCGGCCCCTTGGTCTCCTCGAGAGCGGAGTGGTCTGGAATAGCTATAGGTGCGTTGCATTTTCGACATGCATCCTCTGACAGGCTTATTGTCCCTGCGACCTCGGAACTTATGCTGGAAGGGCCGTGGCTATTGATGGAGGATCTCT
The DNA here is from genome assembly GCF_000264905.1 of Stereum hirsutum FP-91666 SS1. Classification (NCBI taxonomy): domain Eukaryota; kingdom Fungi; phylum Basidiomycota; class Agaricomycetes; order Russulales; family Stereaceae; genus Stereum; species Stereum hirsutum. The sequence continues at coordinate 231,231 of NW_006763134.1, forward strand.
TGCCACTGTGGCCGTACTTCTGTACATCGTACAAAACAGTGAACCCTGCGACGGGAGAAAATCAGACAGCCGTAGTTTGAAAACTGGGAAGCTATTTATCCATTTGTGGTACCGTAGACAGGCGCCTCAGGTTCCTTCGAGTCTTGCAATATCGAGCTCAGGTTGATGTGCGCTCTCGATTCGATGAGAGTTTATGGCCCCTTTATCGTATCACAAGTTGTCTCTCCTCAATAATAAGGTTCATGCCGATTCAGTCAGGAGGGTATTATAAAACTAATAAAGCAGACACATCAAGAAAAAAGTGTACGTTCCAAGCAGGATCGATGCCACTGCTCCGAGTCCGCGCTCGCCACAACTTGGGCACAAGCGCCCGAACCGGCGTTTGCCGAGATTTAACTCACCTCACGATCACATGAGTAACGAAACGCGTCTTCAAAACTCTGCCTCTGAGTGTCCTACTCTACAAATTTTTGGTTTTTTTCTGTCTCTTTTTGTCTCTGGTTCTGGGCGATGTCTGTGGAGCCTTTTTCAACGTGGGCTCACGCGAGCGCCGGCGATGCCAAGTATAAAATGAGCTATCATCTGCGCTCGCGCGATAGGCGCTGATGCGGTCACAGTGTGAGTGCCATCAGGAAATCATTGTATGTTGGTCGCTGTCTGCCACTTGCCACGAATTCTTGAAAAGTCCCGTTTGTCTCTTTGTCAAACACTCTGGCGTGAAGAGTGCTAAGGAACGATGTCTCAAGCGACAGCTGAGAGTTTTGCGGCCATGATAGAAGCTGGTATGAGTGGGATAGGTATGTGGATGCTTGGATGGTTTGGAATCTGGAAGGATCTTCGTACTTGGGGAAGCAACCTCATTCAAAACGCTCGCTGATTTCATGTACTGCGACAGCTTACCTCGCAGGGATCCTTCAATACCCCGCGATATGGTACAGGATCTACAAGTACGGCGCAGACGGTGCGTTCCGCATTTAAGTACTTCACACGTACCACAACCACATACTAACCGCTCGTCTCCTTGCTCTCCAATACAATCTCCCAGGAATCTCCGTACCCAGCCAACTCCTCCTCGCCCTATCCTACCTAACCCTCTACTTCCTCCCCCTCCTCGGTCCCCACCCTTCCTTCCTGCCCTACATCCCCTCCCTAGCCTTCGCCTTCTTCTTCATCCCCTTCCCCCTCTACACGCTCTACCTCCTCCACACCCGTTCACGCGCCATCTTCCCCTACACCCTCCCCTCGTCCGAAAAATCTCAATGTTACACCATCAGCGCGATCTGTCTCGGCCTGGCCTTGATCTTTAACTACGAATGGTTCCTCTGGGGAGGCAGGTGGGGTGAATCGGGAGGAGGGAGGAGAGGCACGGGCGCGTGGGGTGTAGGCTGGTTGTACGAGATTTTGTGGGCTTTTGGGACGTATTTGGGTGCGGTCGGGGTGTGGCCTCAGTTGGCTGAGTATGAGAGGGAGGGGAGGGCGGAGTTGATGCGCGATAGGTGGTTGATGTGTTACTTGGGGTTGTTGTACTTGAGTGCGGGGATGACGGTGCTTAGGTGTGTTTTATTTGTTTATCTTTTCTGCGAGTTGTGTCGCCGTCGGGCGTAGGATGATGATCTGACTGATCGTTATTATTGATCATTGTAGGTCCTGTCTCGGCGCTGTTAACATCCATTGGGACCCCCTCGCATTCTATGCTTCCCTCTTCACCACCGTACTTTTCACGTACTACCTCATCAAAATCTTCGTCTTTCGCTCTACCTCTCCCGCGTTCTCCCTCCCTTCTTTCACTTCCTCTTCCTCTTCTCCATCCGGACGTGGACGATCGTGGTCTGCGAGGAATTGGTCCTGGCCATGGAGACGAAGCGAGTATGTCGCGCTGTCGGGCGAGGAAGAACCGTTATATGACGGACATGGAGAGGACAGTGAAGAGCAGGATCGCATTCGTGCGAGTTCGGCGGCGGCTGCAGCTCAGGCGAGACTTGCAGCGGTGAGTGATCTCTTTTAACGGAGTGATGGTTTGTCGGGCTCATGCTTTATTGGCCTTTGACATTATAGGAACGCGCTAGAGGCGCTTTGTCCGGCGAATAAGCCGCATTGGATTATGGAGTACGAGGTCTTTAGAAACACAGATTTATCTATGCGCGGTGTGGTCGGTATCCTGTGAGTGTTCTCGGGTCTTTTACGAGTCTTTTATGTGCACTGTCTTGGTTTCAGAGTGTAAGGCCCGAAGTAATTTATTGGAAACTCATCGTTTTATATGAGTATCGTGCAGTGTTCATCCCTCGGCGCCATTTTGAGCTCGAGCAACTCAGTAACGCGACAATCCGTCATACCGACACGGATTTTTATAACGCCAGTACCCTGATCATCATGCTCTTCCCTTCGTTATAAGCTATCTCTTCTTGCCCGTCGTCTTTCCTCATCGAGATTCAACGGAAGCAACTTGACTTGACAGAATCTCGCAACGCTTCTCTCCTCCCAAGCGAGCTTCAGACAACACGATCACATGCTCCGAGCATGCTTGTACAAGCAAGACTAAATGCAAAGCAAGGAAGAGCAGACACTTTTGTCGATCCGATCGCATCTTGTTTCTGCTTTGACACTCTTCGAATTCTCGTGCATTCAATTCCAAGGAAAATCCTTTCTAAAAAGGTACATACATGGGCCACAGGGGCGCTCGCGAGCAGACTCGGAGGTGGCTTGCGGCCGCAGAAACGCGCTTGTGCTCCCCGCAAACGCTTCGCGCACCTTTGTGATCAGAAATTTGAGAGGTACGTATGCGATTGATCGATTATGATCATTTTTATTCGAACCGTAGGCGGCACCTCCGTGGTCGTCCAAAGTTTCAGCACTTGAGCAGCTGGTTGACGTTCGAAACACCGAAGAGCACGAGACCGAGACTGTCAAGAACATGGAGACGCTGAAGGCGCTTCAGAATATGTGACAGCTGTTGGAGTCGGTGAAACACAGCTGAAGCAGGGATATTAGCACAACAGCGACTCATCAACGAGTTATTGGATGAGGCGCTGCCCGAGGGGTGTAAGCAGATGCGTGTTATGGAAGCGGCAGGGGGGTTGGAATTTATCGGGGCACCCTCTCCGTCACACCGCCTCGAAAACTATAACTGAAAGCGTCTGCCACTGTCCGCTCGTATCGCAACTGGCCGCACACATCTTCCTTCGTCCCGCACACATCCAATCGCATCAACGCTGCAGACGAACCTGCAAGCAATAGAGCAACCGCCACCAAGCCGCAGTGCCACACCAATCGGGGCAGAATCACCTGTCAGGGTTCCTAGGTACGAATTTGCAACGAATCCCCCCTTGTCACTGGCCCGCCACGGCGCGGGCTCGTCTTTGCCTTCAAGCAGCGGATCTGTGAAGCAGTGCCGAGACTTATAATTATTCTGTTGTTGGTTGTCGTTCCCTTTCTTTCCCCCACGTCCTTGTTCTCTTCCCTTTTGTCTGGCCACGTTTAGTTAGGTGCGTCTGGAGTCTTGTCATTCTGTCAAGGTCCCATCGATGGTACTTAGACTGACGCCTGGTGGCTCCGTACAGAACGCACTCCCTCACCCCCAACTCCAAGCTCGGCGAATTCGGATCGTATTTCGTGCTAGCACAATCCCTGCAAACTCGTGTCCACTAGGTTCATCGATTTGAGGACGTACAAAGCAACGGCATTCGACTTCTCTACAACCAACCCGTCCTTGCCAGTTTCGCCTTTCATTCGCCCGATACACAGATACACAGATCCTGACTCGACTACTCGTCGATACGACACCGCTTTGACCGCATTGCTCTGCGCCCGCATCCGCTTCCGCTGTCCATTTGAGATCTGAAGAGCAAGTTCTTGTCTTGTTCGGTGAGTCTCGTTCGTTCGTTAGCTCTTTCACCACAGTCCGTTCTTGTTGTTTCAGTCAGTTTCAGTTTCAGTTAGAACTACTCCTCACCGTGTAACACCTACGCTCCGAATCCCTTTTGTTTCGTCACTTTCGCCTTGACCTGTTGACCTTCTTCGCGGCCGGAAATTCTCTTCGTTTTCGTGCATATCGCAATCGCGTCATCCTTTCATCCGACCCGAAATCCGAATCACTGTCTCTGCCTGACTAAAAGCCGAATCTGACATCTCTGCATTCTTCAAAGCTTCCTTGCAGATCCCTCTTCTTCACGGTTCACCTGACCTTCGCACCCGACCACACCTCCCACCTTCCCCGACCACCATCACAAACACACTCACCTCTTTCCGAACCACATCACCAACCAACCACATCACCAACCAACCAACCAACTTCCAAATCAACGAACCGACAATGCGCATCCTCAACATCTACGAATCGCCCTCCTTCGAACTCGACAACACAGACAGACACCTCGCACAGACGATGGCGATCCGGCTCGGCGCGGGCGTCGTCAGCGCGCTCGCGTGTGCGGGCTTGGTACGGGTGTGGTGGGTTAAGAATCTGAGTGAGTAGCAAGTTTCTCTTCTTCTTCTTCCTACCTTTCTCTCTTTCTTGTTTCCGCCCCCCTCCCCCCCTTTTTTTTCGAAGTCTTCGTGCGGGGTGTTTGTCGGTCTTTCGGCTCGGTTGGATCCCTGTGGCGTTGGGATGTTGGGACGGAGAACCATACGTATACGGCATAATATGTCGTACGCCGTACGACGTGCACCGGAAGCTTTTAGCTTTACTCGAGTGGCGTCCGCTAGCGTCTAGCGTCTACTTCACGCTTTACGTTGATTGCACTTGGTGGCGGCACGAGGGGGATGTGCGGGTCGCTTAAAGTCGGTGGACGATACGATACCGAAGAAGCATGGGCTATTGGAAGCTGGTAGGATGATATGTACGAAGCTGCGATGCCGTGAAGTGAAGGGCAGAGTAAAAGGTGACCCTGTGGCGGCGCCTCGTTCAGACCAAACATTGGAACTTGGAACGACACGAGAGTTGCGGATGTGTGCCGAGCGCTCGGGTGTGTGTTTCTGTGTGTGAGGAGGGCGCCGTGATACTCCTGCCAGAGAGACCGCTGGCGAGCTATTATGGCCCTGCGGACGCACCTTTCTTTCTTTCTCCCTATTCCCTTCCTTTCAATTTTTTCCTTCCTTGTCCTATTGCGTTGCGTTTGGCGGTGTTGCTCGCGTTTGGGGTTATGTTCGGTGCGCTGACGGGTGTAGGTTTGAAGGAATCGGCAGCATTTGAGACATGACGCGGGCCGATGAAGTATGAAGTCTGAAGAACGACGGGCGGACGGGCGGGTGGACGATGGATGCGTTATCGTGATCGGGGAGGGGAGAGGAGAGCGCTTCGCGAGGTGGTAGAGGAGGCGGCGGTTATGAATGAGAGGAGCGGGCGAGGCAGTGGGAGGGATTGAAGGAGTGAGAGTGAGAGTGCGGGTGAGAGTGAGAGGAAGGAAGACGAAGGCGGTCGATATTCGACATTCAACATGGACACGGATATGGCGCACCTTTTCCTTTTTCACTTTTTCCATCCCACTGGTCTTTTTTTCTGTTCTGTTCCCTCTCCCTTTCCTTGTCGTTTTCGTTTCTTTCTATTTGGTTCGACTACAGTTATACGTCTCATCTCGCATCGGTATCGGATTCTGTTCTGTATTATTCTTATGGTTCGGATGAGATGGGGCGGATGGAGGGATGGAGGGTCGGAAGGTATGTTCATTCATTCGTTTCTGTCGCCTTATCATATCATATCATTTGGGATGGTTTCTGTCATCGCATCGCGCTCATGATGCATGATTCACCATCCCCGTCCTCATCTCCATCCAATCAATGAAGCATCGCTTGCTGACTTTCACTGTGATTCCCCTTTAGACTCCCCATGGCACAGTGGCACAGGCACGATTTCAGTCTCGTTCTCAGGTCTCAGGTCTCACATACATACATACATACATACTTTAACTTATTCAAGCTCGCATCGGCTTACGGCTTGGCTTGTGTATCACCCACCCACCCACCCATTCACTCACTCAGTCTCAGTCTCAGTCTCAGTCTCATTATCACTCAACTTTCTTTTGATCTGATCTGATCTCGTCGTGTCTCGTTTCTTTTATTCCTGTCTTATCTCTCTTTCTCTTTCCTCCTCGTCTCAGTCTCGTTTATCGCATGCATACACCTCTCTCTCGCTCGCTCGCGTCTTCTTTTACTATCAGATTCACTGTCACTGCTCCTCCAGTCTTTCAATCTTTCAGTTTATGTCCTCTCCTCCTCTCCCTCAGTCTCAGTCTCAGTCTCTTTTTTTTTCCTGTTTATCATCGGGCGTCGACGCCCATCCACCCACCCATCCGGCAATCGATGTAGGAATATATCTATCTCATTTTCGAGCGTTCATCCAGTGAATGAATGAATGGCTGAGTGTATGATACGATCGCTTTCACTTCACACCCTGGGTATACAATTGCTACGATTGCGACATACACGACACTGGTGACTCTCGACTCTTCAGTCTTGAAAGCTTGATGTCCCTAGTTTGCGTACTCACAATCACGACCTGGAGCCGCCTGATATCATGATCACATTCCCCATGCCGATAAACCGAGACTGAGCGTAGTAAGTCAGGACGAAGAGTGATCCTATCTGGGCGCGGGCTTGGTGAGCCCTAGCGTCAGACTGCCGGCGGTTTATGCAAACCTGTGTATCATCTTGTATCACTCGCTTATGATTACTTGTCCATCCTGCCCATGTCTCCTTTGAGAACTGAGTGTCGGACCCCTTGCGCCACGCCAGGATGCATGATGCTCGGACGCGCTGAATCCTGATTGGCTGACACGATGGTCCGTGGCTGACTAAGCGATTCAAAGCGCACCGTGAAATGAGGAAAGACATGGCGGCGATCTCATACGATGCTCATTCTTTTTGTTGTCGTCGTTGCTCTTTTGTTGTTTGACGTCTGACGGTATTTGCAACGAGTTCGGGACGGGATATGAAACGGAGATATGACACTTTGTATGAAGAATCGAGATTGGCATGAAGATTCAGACATCATGTTATGTTATGTTATGTTGCAGGTTGAAGGCGCCCGGTCTCAGACATTGCACTGCAGTGTTTTGAATAATTGTTGCGGGCGAGACAGGAGGGCGGTATGTAAAACGTAGAGTATCGTTCGAATGCCCAAACTGTCGTTGTATATTGCTGCTGGTATGCTCGCGGGCGAAGGGCATTGAGCCTGAGAGGATTGTGAGGTCTACGGCCGTCGGCCGCTCGTGCTGTAGCTGGTAGACCCTGTGCACAGTGTTTGCGGACGGTGTAAGGGGCGGTTTGATGGGAGGATTGGGAGTTCGCGAATGGGGCACGACCGCCCCGCGCGGGTTTCTCAGTCAGACATTGTAATTAACCCCGTTCGCTCGTCGTAAAGCTATGTTTTTCTCTGCGTCTAAACGGTGCGTTACAGATCGCTATCATCCAACAGCAGCCAGAGAGCGTCACAGCGTCCGTAATTCGAGTTCGTATCGGACGATTTTCAAGTCGTGCATTCCCGTTCGAGCCAATCCGAATTCGAGCGAGGCAGTCGTGCCACTCCGACCTCGACATCATTTTTATTTTTTCGCGTCTCTTCTTTTTTATCATATATTCCTTTTCGGCACATGCACCCTGGAATCTGTAACAGCCTTGTCCGCTTGCCCCTCGTCCGGTCGTATATATATCGGCTTACACCCGACGAATTGTCCCCTCCCCATCTTTTCCCCTTCCGTCCCCTTCAATATCACAACATCCACAATCAATAGCAATGGCCATCGAAGCTGCCTCCACCTCCGCCGCGCCCTCCGTCTTCGACGTCCAGGCTGAGCGTCCCCGTCCGAAGGATGTCGGTATCCTCGCCATGGACATGTACTTCCCAAAACGCGTACGTGCTTTCTGGCGTCGGTAGCAATGCCTTCTGTGTGCTCATCGTATCTTCATATGGTGGGGAGTACAGTGCATCTCGGAGGAAGACCTCGAGGTGTACGACGGTGTCGCCAAGGGCAAATACACCATCGGTCTCGGACAGTCCTACATGGCTTTCGCGGACGACAGGGAGGATATCAACTCCATCGCCTTGACTGGTGCGTTTTTTTCTTTTCTTTTTCTTTTCTTTTCGCTCATCTAACTATTCGCCGTCCAAACGCTGAACTCTGAACATGGCACACGACATGCAGTCGTCTCATCCCTCATGAAACGCTTCGACATCGACCCGCGCTCCATCGGCCGTCTCGACGTCGGCACCGAAACTATCATCGACAAGTCCAAGTCCGTAAAGACCGTCCTCATGGACCTCTTCAAAGAGTGCGGCAACCACGATATTGAGGGGTTGGACAGCAAGAACGCGTGCTATGGGAGCACCGCTGCGGTTCAGAACGCGACGAACTGGTGCGTTTATCCTTTCCTCTCCTTCCCTTGCCTTTACGTGTGGAATTCTGATGCGGGTTGGTGGTGCGCAGGATCGAGTCGCGCTCGTGGGACGGCCGCAATGCGATCGTCTTCGCTGGTGATATCGCGGTCTACGCAGAGGGCGGAGCCAGGCCCGTCGGTGGTGCCGGCGCCTGCGCCATCCTCATCGGCCCCAACGCCCCTCTCGTCTTCGAACGTACGTTCTCATCTCTTCATCTCTTCAGGTATAACAAGCTAACCTTCCTCCTCGCTTGCAAAATAGCCATCCACGGAACCTACATGGCCAACACCTACGACTTCTACAAGCCGAACCTCACCTCCGAATACCCCACCGTCGACGGCCCCCTCTCCGTCTCCACCTACATCCAAGCAATGGACGCCGCCTACTCCTCCTTCCGCTCCAAGGTCGCCTCCGGCACCAAAGCCCTCAACCCATCCGCCATCCCCTCCTCCACCGAATCGGGCAAGAAAGTCGACGAGAAGTCGGTATTCTCGCTCGCGGATGTCGATTATCCGGTGTATCACAGCCCGTACGGGAAGCAGGTGCAGAAGGGCCATGCTCGGCTATTGTTCATGGATTATCTGAGCGCACCGTCCAAGCCCGAGTTCGCGAACATCGATGCGGGATTCCTCGATATTCCGTACCCGAAGACGCTCGGCTCAAAAGAAGTCGAGAAGGCGTTCATGGCGCTTTCGAAATCGGATTATGCTTCTAGAGTTGCGCCGTCCATGCGCTGTGCGTCGAGGTGCGGGAATATGTATACGGCGTCGTTGTATGGCGGGCTAGCGAGTCTGTTGAGTACGGTGGATGGCGAGACGTTGAAGGGGAAGAGGATCAGTATGTTTGCGTTTGGGAGTGGGTGTGCGAGTACGTTTTGGACGATTAGGGTTAAGGGGGACGTCAGTGAGATCGCGAAGAAGATGGATTTGTTGAAGAGGTTGGAGAGTATGGAGGTCGTGAGCTGTGATGAGTATACGAAGGGGCTTCAGGTATGTTCTCTTTTATCTTTTCTGCACGTTTTCAGTGTTCGGTTACTGAGTAGTGGCGTTGGGCTTTGTAGCTCAGGGAGGAGAACCATAACGCGGCGCCATACCAGCCCCAGGGCGACATCAAGAATATCTGGCCCGGCGCGTTCTACCTCGACAACATCGACAGCATGTTCAGGAGGAAATACATCCAGGCTTAACTTAAGTTTCTTCTCCCTCTCGCATCCCTGCTCCATCTTCCTTCGTTCCATGTCTGCCCGTCTTCGGTCCCGGTCGCTTTACATTTAGAATGCATTCACCTACCTACCTACCTGCATACATACACAACTACCATTCATCCCCTCATCCCTTCATCCCTTCACCTTCGCCCCACACAATCCTCGTCCTCGTTCGGATCCCTCTTAAGCTTATGCTATGCTCTCTCGCGTCCGCCTCTGTCTTATGTACGTATGTCATATCTGCTCCGTAGTTCATAACTTCATACCTATCCCCCGCCTTTTCTCTTTATGTGTCGGTTTTGAGTATTTAAGGGGATGGAATGAGAAAATTAGAATTAGAAGTTCGAATCACTGATTTTGGTTTGCGGCTTGAGCTTGGGGTGGACGATTTGTCCCATGCCAGTACTAGTGTAGGCATGATCGTTTGTTAGGTTGACCGTTGTGTGCGCAAGTCCCTGTGGGTGGAATCGTTGGGGGTTGTAGGGGGTAGGATCGCGAAACTGGAACTTCGAAGAAATTATCGCTGTCCTCAGTTTGTTGAAGGAGTGGTTGGATGGTGGAAGAACTCGGAAGGCACTACGCCACCGCCACCCACCTAGACCCCCGGATTTTGCCGGACTCGGACTTTCGCAAGTTGAAGTTAACAAAGAGTTGACAAGCATAAAACACAACACCCATCCATTCAATCGTCTTGTGAAGCTACGACCTACGACCGTGGCATCCTGCTCAGCTCACTCAGATCTCTAGGCTGTTCTGCGCTTGGTTAACCGTTACATCTGGAGTTCCTGCAGCCCCTCTGCCAGGCTTGCCTGCTTCGAATTCCTAGACCGTCCTCCCATACTGAGTCGCGTCCGAGTCCACGGCTTGAAGCTTGGAGAAAATGAATCCGCTTGTTTCTGGCCAAAGTTGCCG